>NW_027254426.1:2704913-3005459 GCF_044704955.1 Pristiophorus japonicus
GTAGGACATCTTGGGGGAGTAGTAGAGCTTGGGGGAGTAGGAGAGCTTGGGGGAGTAGGAGAGGTTGGGGGAGCAGGAAAGCTTGGGGGAGTCGGAGAGTTTGGGGGAGTAGCAGAGCTTGGGGAGTAGGAGAGCTTGGGGGAGTAGGAGAGCTTGGGGGAGTAGGAGAGCTTGGGAGAGTAGGAGAGCTTGGGGGAGTAGGAGAGCTTGGGGGAGTAGGAGAGCTTGTGGGAGTAGGACAGCTTGGGGGAGTAGAAGAGCTTGGGGGAGTAGGAGAGTTTGGGGGAGAAGGAGAGCTTCGGGGAGTAGGAGAGCTTGGGGGAGTAGGAGAGCTTGGGGGAGTAGGAGATCTTGGGGGAGTAGGAGAGCTTGCGGGATTAGGAGAGCTTGGGGGAGTAGGAGAGCTTGGGGGAGTAGGAGAGGTGGGGGGATTAGGAGAGCTTGGCGGAGTAGGAGAACTTGGGGCAGTAGGAGAGCTTGGGGGAGTCGGAGAGCTTGGGGGAGAAGGAGAGCTTGGGAGGTTAGGAGAGCTTGGGGGCGTATGAGAGCTTGGGGGCGTATGAGAGCTTGGGGGAGTGTGAGAGCTTGGGGTGTATGAGAGCTTGGGGAAGTAGGCGAGCTTGGGGGAGCAGTAGAGCTTGTGGGAGTGGGAGAGCTTGGGCGAGTAGGAGAGCTTGGGGGAGTAAGAGAGCTTGGGGGAGGAAGAAAGCTTGGGGGAGAAAGAGAGCTTGGGGGAGTAAGAGAGCTTGCGGGATTAGGAGAGCTTGGGGGAGTAGGCGAGCTTGGGGGAGCAGTAGAGCTTGTGGGAGTGGGAGAGCTTGGGCGAGTAGGAGAGCTTGGGGGAGTAAGAGAGCTTGGGGGAGGAAGAAAGCTTGGGGGAGAAAGAGAGCTTGGGGGAGTAAGAGAGCTTGCGGGATTAGTAGAGCTTGGGGGAGTAGGAGAGCTTGGTGTAGCAGGAGAGTTTGGGGGAGTAGGAGAGCTTGGGCGAGTCGCGGAGCTTGGGGGAGTAGGAGAACGTGGCAGAGTAGGAGAGCTTGGGGGAGTAAGAGAGCTTGGGGAGTAAGAGAGCTTGGGGGAGTAAGAGAGCTTGAGGGAGTAAGAGAGCTTGTGTGAGTAAGAGAGCTTGCGGGTGTAAGAGAGCTTGGGGAGTAGGAGAGCTTGGGGGAGTAGGCGAGCTTGGGGGAGTAGGAGTCCTTGGGCGAGTTGGAGAGCTTGGGGGAGAAAGAGAGCTTGGGGGAGTAAGAGAGCTTGTGGGGGAGTAAGATAGCTTGGGGGAGTAGGAGAGCTTGGGGAACAGGTGAGCTTGTGGGAATAGGAGAGCTTGGGGGAGTACGAGCGCTTGCGGGTGTAGGAGAGCTTGAGGGAGAAGGAGAACTTGGCAGAGTAGAAGAGTTTGGGGGAGTAGGAGAGCTTGGGGGAGTAGGAGAGCTTTGGAGAGTAGGAGAGCTTTGGGGAGTAGGGGAGCTTGTGGGAGTAGGAGAGCTTGGGGGAGTAGGAGAGCTTGGGGGATTAGGAGAGCTTGGAGGAGTAAGAGAGTTTGGGGAGTAAGAGAGCTTTGGGGAGAAAGAGAGCTTGGGGGAGTCTGAGAGCTTGGGGCAGTAGGAGACCTCTAGGGAGTAGGAGATCTTGGCGGAGTATGAGAGCTTGGGCGAGTAGGAGAGCTTGGGGGAGTAAGAGAGCTTGGAGGAGTAAGAGAGTTTGGGGAGTAAGAGAGCTTTGGGGAGTAAGAGAGCTTGGGGGAGTGGGAGAGCTTGGGGGAGTAGGAGAGCTTGGGGGAGTAGGAGCGCTTGGGGGAGTAGGAGAGCTTGGGGGAGTAGGAGAGCTTGGGTGAGTAGGAGAGCTTGGGTGAGTAGGAGAGCTTTGGGGAGTAGGAGAGCGTGTGGGAGTAGGACATCTTGGGGGAGTAGGAGAGCTTGGGGGAGTAGGAGAGCTTGGGGGAGTAGGAGAGGTTGGGGGAGCAGGAAAGCTTGGGGGAGTCGGAGAGCTTGGGGGAGTAGGAGATCTTGGGGGAGTAAGAGAGCTTGGGGGATTAGGAGAGCTTGGGGGGGTAGGTGAGCTTGGGGTTGTAGGAGAGCTTGGGAGATTATGAGAGCTTGGCGGAGTAGGAGAACTTGGGGCAGTAGGAGAGCTTAGGGGAGTAGGAGAGCTTGGGGGAGTAGGAGAGCTTGGGGGAGTAGGAGAGCTTGGGGGAGTCGGAGAGCTTGGGGGAGTAGGAGAGCTTGGGAGGTTAGGAGAGCTTGGGGGCGTATGAGAGCTTGGGAGGTTAGGAGAGCTTGGGGGCGTATGAGAGCTTGGGGGCGTATGAGAGCTTGGGGGAGTGTGAGAGCTTGGGGTGTATGAGAGTTGGCGAAGTAGGCGAGCTTGGGGGAGTAGTAGAGCTTGTGGGAGTGGGAGAGCTTGGGCGAGTAGGAGAGCTTGGGGGAGTAAGAGAGCTTGGGGGAGGAAGAAAGCTTGGGGAGAAAGAGAGCTTGGGGAAGTAGGAGAGCTTGGTGGAGTAGGAGAGCTTGGGCGAGCAGGAGAGATTGGGGAGTAGGAGAACTTGGAAGAGTAGGAGAGCTTGGGGGAGTAGGAGATCTTCGGGGAGTAGGAGAGCTTGGGGGAGTAGGAGAGCTTGGGGGAGTAGGAGAGCTTAGGGGAGTAGGAGAGCTTGGGGGAGTAGGACAGCTTGGTGGAGTAGGAGAGCTTGGGGGAGTAGGAGAGATTGGAGGAGTATGAGAGCTTGGTGGAGTAGGAGAGCTTCGTGGAGTAGGAGAGCTTCGGGGAGCAGGAGAGCTTACCGTAGTTGGAGAGCTCACCGGAGCAGGAGAGCTTGCGGGAGTCGGAGAGCTTGGGGGAGTCGGAGAGCTTACCGGATTAGGAGAGCTTACCGGATTAGGAGAGTTTACCGGATTAGGAGAGCTTACCGGATTAGGAGAGCTTAACGGAGTAGGAGTGCTTACCGCAGTAAGAGAGCTTACCGGAGTAGGGGAGCTTACCGGAGTAGGAAAGCTTACCGGATTGGGGGTTGAGGGAGAAGGAGAGCGTGTAGGAGCAGAGTAGCTTTCCGGAGTAGGAGAGCTTACCGGAGTTGGAGAGCTTGCGGGAGTAGGAGAGATTACTGGAGTAGGAGAGCTGACCGGATTAGGAGAGCTAACCGGATTAGGAGAGCTTACCAGAGAAGGAGAGCTTTCCGGAGTAGGAGAGCTTGGGCGAGTCGGAGAGCTTGGGGGAGGAGGAGAGCTTCACGGAGTAGGAGAGCTTGGGGGAGTAGGAGAGCTTACCGTAGTTGGAGAGCTAACCGGAGTAGGAGAGCTTGCGGGAATCGGAGAGCTTACTGGAGTAGGAGAGCTAACCGGATTAGGAGAGCTAACCGGATTAGGAGAGCTTACCGGAATAGGAGAGTTTGGGTGAGTATGATAGGTGGGGGAGTAGGAGAGATTGGGGGAGTAGGAGAGCGTGGGGTTGTAGGAGAGGTTGGGGGAGAAGGAGAGGTTGAGGGCGTAGGATAGCTTGGGCGAGTAGGAGAGCTTACCTGATTAGGAGAGCTTACCGGAGTAGAAGAGCTTAACGGAGTAGGAGAGCTTACCGGAGTAGGATAGCTTGGTGGAGTAGGAGAGCTTGGGGGAGTAGCAGAGCTTACCGGAGTAGGAGAGCTTTCCGGTGTAGGAGGGCTTCCCATGGTAGGAGAGCTAACCGGAGTAGAAGAGCTTACCGGAGTAGGAGTGCTTTCCGGAGTAGGAGAGCTTACCGGAGTAGGAGAGCTTGGAGGAGTAGAAGAGCTTGGGGGAGTAGGAGAGCTTACCGGAGTAGGAGAGCTGAACGGAGTAGGAGAGTTTGCGGGTGTAGGAAAGCTTGCGCCAGTAGGAGTGCTTGAGGGAGTAGGAGAGATTGGGGCAGTCGGAGAGCTTGGGGGAGCAGGAGAGCTTGTGGGAGTAGGAGAGCTTGGGGGAGTAGGGAAGCTTGGGGGAGCAGGAGAGCTTGGGGGAGTAGGAATGCTTACCGTAGGAGAGCTCGGGGGAGTAAGTGAGCTTGGGGGACTCGAAGTGCTTGGGGGTGTAGGAGAGCTTGTGGGAGTAGGGGAGCTTGGGGGAGTCGGAGAGCTTGGGGCAGTCGGAGAGATTGGGGGAGTCGGAGAGCTTGGGGGAGTTGGAGAGCTTACCGGAGTCGGAGAGATTGGGGGAGTCGGAGAGCTTGGGGGATTCGGAGAGCTTGGGGGAGCAGGATAGTTTGGGGGAGTAGGGGAGCTTGTGGGTGTAAGAGAGCTTGGGCGAGTACAAGAGCTTGTGGGAGTAGGAGAGCTTGCGGGAGTCGGAGAGCTTGGGGAGTCGGAGAGCTTGGGGGAGTCGGAGATCTTGGGGGAGTAGGAGAGCTTCGGGGTGTAGGAGAGCTTGCGCCAGTAGGAGCGCTTTAGGGAGTAGGAGAGATTGGGGCAGTCGGAGAGATTGGGGGATTTGGAGAGCTTGGGGGAGTCGGAAAGTTTGGGGGCTGAGGAGAGCTTGGGGGAGTAGGAGAGTTTTTGCGAGTCGGAGTGCTTGTGGGAGTCGGACAGCTTGGGGGAGTCGGAGAGCCTGGGGGAGTACGAGAGATTGGAGGAGCCGGAGAGCTTGGGGGAGTAGGAGAGCTTGGGGGAGTAGGAGTACTTGGGGGAGTCGGAGAGCTTGGGGGAGTAGGAGAGCTTGGGGGATTAGGAGAGCTTGGGGGAGAAGGAGAGCTTGTGGGAGTAGGAGAGCTTGGGGGAGTAGGAGAGCTTTCGGGAGTATGAGAGCATGGGGGAGTAGAGAGATTGGGGAGTAGAAGAGCTTGGGGGAGTAGGAGAGCTTGGACGAGTCGGAGAGCTTGGGGGAGTCGGAGAGCTTGGGGGCGTCGGAGAGCTTGGGGGAGTCGGAGAGCTTGGGGGAGTCGGAGAGCTTGGGGGATTCGGAGAGCTTGGGGGAGTACGAGAGCTTGGAGGAGCAGGTGAGCTTGGGGGAGTAGGAGAGCTTGGGGGAGTAGGAGAGCTTGGGGGAGTAGGATAGCTTCGGGAAGTAGCAGAGCTTACCGGAGTTGGAGAGCAAACCGGAGTAGGGGAGCTTGCGGCAGTAGGAGAGCTTGGGGGAGTCGGAGTGTTTACCGGATTAGGAGAGCTTACCGGATTAGGAGAGTTTACCGGAGTAGGAATGCTTACCGCAGTAAGAGAGCTTACCGGAGTAGGAGAGCTGACCGGAGTAGCAGAGCTTTCCGGAGTAGGTGAGCTTGGGGGAGTAGGAGAGCTTGTAGGAGCAGGGTAGCTGACCGGAGTAGGAGCGCTTACCGGAGTTGGAGAGCTTGGGGGAGTAGGAGAGCTTACCGGAGTAGGAGAGCTAACCGGATTAGGAGAGCTAACCGGATTAGGAGAGTTTAGCAGAGAAGGAGAGCCTACCGGAGTAGCAGAGCTTGGGCGAGTCGGAGAGCTTGGGGGAGGAGGAGAGCATGGGGAAGTAGGAGAGCTTGGTGGAGTAGGAGAGCTTGGGCGAGCAGGAGAGATTGGAGAGTAGGAGAACTTGGAAGAGTAGGAGAGCTTGGGGGAGTAGGAGATCTTCGGGGAGTAGGAGAGCTTGGGGCAGTAGGAGAACTTGGGGGAGTAGGAGAGCTTAGGGGAGTAGGAGAGCTTGGGGGAGTAGGACAGCTTGGTGGAGTAGGAGAGCTTGGGGGAGTAGGAGAGATTGGAGGAGTATGAGAGCTTGGGGGAGTAGGAGAGCTTCGGGGAGTAGGAGAGCTTCGGGGAGCAGGAGAGCTTACCGTAGTTGGAGAGCTCACCGGAGCAGGAGAGCTTGCGGGAGTCGGAGAGCTTGGGGGAGTCGGAGAGCTTACCGGATTAGGAGAGCTTACCGGATTAGGAGAGTTTACCGGATTAGGAGAGCTTACCGGATTAGGAGATCTTAACGGAGTAGGAGTGCTTACCGCAGTAAGAGAGCTTACCGGAGTAGGGGAGCTTACCGGAGTAGGAAAGCTTACCGGATTGGGGGGTTGGGGGAGAAGGAGAGCGTGTAGGAGCAGGGTAGCTTTCCGGAGTAGGAGAGCTTACCGGAGTTGGAGAGCTTGCGGGAGTAGGAGAGATTACTGGAGTAGGAGAGCTGACCGGATTAGGAGAGCTAACCGGATTAGGAGAGCTTACCAGAGAAGGAGAGCTTACCGGAGTAGGAGAGCTTGGGCGAGTCGGAGAGCTTGGGGGAGGAGGAGAGCTTCGCGGAGTAGGAGAGCTTGGGGGAGTAGGAGAGCTTACCGTAGTTGGAGAGCTAACCGGAGTAGGAGAGCTTGCGGGAATCGGAGAGCTTACTGGAGTAGGAGAGCAAACCGGATTAGGAGAGCTAACCGGATTAGGAGAGCTTACCGGAATAGGGGAGTTTGGGTGAGTATGATAGGTGGGGGAGTAGGAGAGCTTGGGGGAGTAGGAGAGCTTGGGGTTGTAGGAGAGGTTGGGGGAGAAGGAGAGGTTGAGGGAGTAGGATAGCTTGGGCGAGTAGGAGAGCTTACCTGATTAGGAGAGCTTACCGGAGTAGAAGAGCTTAACGGAGTAGGAGAGCTTACCGGAGTAGGAGAGCTTGGAGGAGTAGGAGAGCTTGGGGGAGTAGGAGAGCTTACCGGAGTAGGAGAGCTTTCCGGTGTAGGAGGGCTTCCCATGGTAGGAGAGCTAACCGGAGTAGAAGAGCTTACCGGAGTAGGAGTGCTTTCCGGAGTAGGAGAGCTTACCGGAGTAGAAGAGCTTACCGGAGTAGGAGTGCTTTCCGGAGTAGGAGAGCTTACCGGAGTAGGAGAGCTTGGAGGAGTAGGAGAGCTTGGGGGAGTAGGAGAGCTTACCGGAGTAGGAGAACTGAACGGAGTAGGAGAGTTAGCGGGTGTAGGAAAGCTTGCGCCAGTAGGAGTGCTTGAGGGAGTAGGAGAGATTGGGGCAGTCGGAGAGCTTGGGGGAGCAGGAGAGCTTGTGGGAGTAGGAGAGCTTGGGGGAGTAGGGAAGCTTGGGGGAGCAGGAGAGCTTCGGGGAGTAGGAATGCTTACCGTAGGAGAGCTCGGGGGAGTAAATGAGCTTGGGGGACTCGAAGTGCTTGGGGGTGTAGGAGAGCTTGTGGGAGTAGGGGAGCTTGGGGGAGTCGGAGAGCATCCCGGAGTAGGAGAGCTTGGGGGAGTAGGAGAGCTTGTTTGAGCAGGGTAGCTTACTGGAGTAGGAGAGCTTACCGGAGCAGGTGAGCTTGGGCATGTCGGTGAGCTTGGGCGAGTCGAAGAGCTAACCGGAGTAGGAGTGCTAACCGTAGTAGGAGAGCTTGAGTGAGTAGGAGAGCTTGGGGGAGTAGGAGATCTTACCGGAGTCGGAGAGCTTACCGGAGTAGAAGAGCTTACCGGAGTAGGAGAGCTTTGGGGAGTAGGAGAGCTTGGGGGAGTAGGAGAGCTTGGGGTAGTAGGAGAGCTTAAGGGAGTAGGAGAGCTTGGGGGAGGAGGAGAGCTTACCGGAGTAGAAGATCTTACTCGAGGAGGAGAGCTTAACAGAGAAGGAGAGCTTACCGGAGTAGGAGAGCTTGGGCGAGTCGGAGAGCTTGCGGGTGGAGGAGAGCTTTCCGAAGTAGGAGAGCTTACCGGAGTAGGAGAGCTTGGGGAAGTAGGAGAGCTTGGGGGAGTAGGAGAGCTTGGGGTAGTAGGTGAGTTTGGGGGAGTAGGAGAGCTTGGGGGAGGAGGAGAGCTTACCGGAGTAGAAGAGCTTACTGGAGTAGGAGAGCTTACCAGAGAAGGAGAGCTTACCGGAGTAGGAGAGCTTGGGGGAGTGGGCGAGCTTGGGGGAGTAGGAGAGCTTGGGGGAGTAGGAGAGCTTGGGGGAGTAGGAGGGCTTGGGGGAGTCGGAGAGGTTGGGGGAGTAGGATAGCTTGGTGGAGTAAGATAGCTTGGGGAAGTAGGAGAGTTTGGGGGAGGAGGAGAGCTTGGGGGAGTAGGAGAGCTTGGGGGTGTAGGAGAGCTTGGGGGAGTCGGAGAGTTTGGGGAGTAGGATAGCTTGTGGGAGTAGGAGAGCTTGGGGGAGTAGGAGAGCTTGGGGAGAAGAAGAGCTTGGGGGAGTCGGAGAGCTTGGGGGAGTCGGAGAGTTTGGGGAGTAGGATAGCTTGTGGGAGTAGGAGAGCTTGGGCGAGTCGGAGAGCTTGGGGGAGTCAGAGAGCTTGGGGGAGTCGGAGAGCTTGAGGGAGTCGGAGAACTTGGGGGAGTCGGAGAGCTTGCGGGAGTCGGAGAGCTTGGGGGAGCCGTAGTGCTTGGGGGAGTCGGAGAGCTTGGGGGAGTCGGAGAGCTTGGGGGAGTCGGAGAGCTTGGGGGAATAGGAGAGCTTGGGGGAGTAGGAGAGATTGAGGGAGTAGGAGAGCTTGGGGGAGTAGGAGAGCTTGGAGGAGTAGGAGAGCTTGGGGGATTAGGAGATCTTACCGTAGTAGGAGTGCTAACTGGAGTAGGAGAACTTGCGGGAGTACGAGAGCTTGCGGGAGTCGGAGAGATTACCGGATTAGGAGAGATTACTGGATTAGGAGAGATTACCGGATTAGGGGAGTTTACCAGATTCGGAGAGCTTACCGAAGTAGGAGTGCTTACCGCAGTTGGAGAGCTTGCGGGAGTAGGAGAGTTTACCGGAGTAGGAGAGCTAACTGGATTAGGAGAGCTAACCTGATTAGGAGAGCTGACCGGAGTAGAAGAGCTTACCGGAGTAGGAGAGCTTACCGGAGTAGGAGAGCTTACCGGAATAGGTGAGTTTGGGGGAGTATGATAGGTGGGGCAGTAGGACAGCTTGGCGGAGTAGGAGAGGTTGGGGGTGTCGGAGAATTTGGGGGAGTAGGAGAGGTTGGGGGAGTAGGAGAGGTTGGGGGAGTAGGAGAGCTTCCAGGAGTATTACAGCTTCCCGGAGTAGAAGAGTTACCGGAGTAGGAGAGCTTACCGGAGTAGGAGAGTTTGGGGGTGTAGGAGAGCTTGCGCCAGTAGGAGCGCTTGAGGGAGTTGGAGAAATTGGGGCAGTCGGAGAGCTTGGGGGAGTAGTAGAGCTTGGGGAAGTAGGAGAGCTTGGGGGAGTAGGAGAGCTTGGAGGAGTAGGAGAGCTTGGGGGAGTAGGAGAGTTTGGGCGAGTCGGAGAGCTTGGGGGAGTCGGAGAGCTTGGGGGAGTCGGAGAGCTTGGGGGTGTCGCAGAGCTTGGGGGAGTCGGAGAGCTTGGGGGAGTCGGTGAGCCTTGGGGAGTAGGATAGCTTGGGGGAGTAGGAGAGCTTACCGGAGTAGGAGAGCTTGAGGCAGTAGGAGAGCTTGGGGGAGTAGGAATGCTTACCGGAGTAGGAGAGCTTGGGGGAGTAAGATAGCTTGGGGGAGTAGAAGAGATTGGGGGAGTAGGAAAGCTTGGGCGAGTAGGAGAGCTTGGGGGAGTAGGAGAGCTTGGGGGAGTAGGAGAGCTTGGGGGAGTAGAAGAGCCTGGGGGAGTAGGAGAGCTTGGGGGAGTAGGAGATCTTGGGGGAGTGGGAGAGCTTGGGGGAGTAGGAGAGCTTGGGCGAGTCGGAGAGCTTGGGGGAGTCAGAGAGCTTGGGGGAGTCGGAGAGCTTGAGGGAGTCGGAGAGCTTGGGGGAGTCGGAGAGCTTGCTGGAGTCAGAGAGCTTGGAGGAGTCGGAGAGCTTGGGGAAGTCGGAGAGCTTGGGGGTGTCGGAGAGCTGGGGGATTCGGATAGCTTGGGGGAGTCGTAGAGCCTGGGGGAGTTGAAGAGCTTGGGGGATTCGGAGTGCTTGGGGGATTCGGAGAGCTTGGGGGAGTAGGAGAACTTGAGGGAGTAGGAGAGCTTGCGGGAGTAGGAGAGCTTGCGGGAGTAGGAGAGCTTGGGGGAAGAGGAGAGCTTGGGAGAGTAGGAGAGATTGGGGGAGTAGGAGAGCTTGGGGGAGTAGGAGAGCTTGGGGGAGTAGGAGAGTAGGGGGATTAGGAGAGCTTACCGTAGTAGGAGAGCTAACCGGAGTAGGAGAGCTTGCGGGAGTACGAGAGCTTCGGGGAGTCGGAGAGCTTACCGGATTCGGAGAGCTTACCGGATTAGGAGAGTTTACCGGATTCGGAGAGCTTACCAGATTCCGAGAGCTTCCTGGAGTAGGAATGCTTACCGCAGTAAGAGAGCTTACCGGAGTAGGAGAGCTTACCAGAGTTGGAGTGCTTACCGGAGTAGGTGAGGTTGGGGGAGTAGGAGAGCTTGCAGGATCAGGGTAGCTTACCGGAGTAGGAGAGCTTACCGGAGTTGGAGAGCTTGGGGGAGTAGGAGAGCTTACCGGAGTAGGAGAGCTTACCGGAGTTGGAGAGCTAACTGGATTAGGAGAGCTAACCGGATTAGGAGAGCTTACCGGAGAAGAAGAGCTGACTGCAGTAAGAGAGCTTACCGGAGTAGGAGAGCTTACCGGAATAGTTGAGTTTGGGGGAGTATGATAGGTGGGGGAGTAGGAGAGCTTGGGGGAGTAGGAGAGGTTGGGGGAGTCGGAGAGGTTGGGGCAGTAGGAGAGGTTAGGGGAGTAGGAGTGGTTTGGGGATTAGGAGAGGTGGGGAAGTAGGAGAGGTTCGGGGAGTAGGAGAGGTTGGGGGAGTAGGAGAGTTTACGGAGTATTAGAGCTAACCGGAGTAGAAGAGCTTACCGGAGTAGGAGAGCTTACCGGAGTAGAAGAGCTTACCGGAGTAGGAGAGCTTACCGGAGTAGAAGAGCTTACCGGAGTAGGAGAGCTTCCCGGAGTAGGAGAGTTTACCGGAGTAGGAGAGCTTGGGGGAATAGGAGACCTTGGGGGAGTAGGAGAGCTTGGGGAGTAGGAGAGCTTACCGGAGTAGGAGAGCTTTCCGGAGTAGGAGAGCTTAACGGAGTAGGAGAGCTTAACGGAGTAGGAGAGCTTACCAGAGTAGGAGAGCTTGGGGGAGTAGGAGAGCTTGGGGGGGTAGGAGAGCTTGGGGGAGAAGGAGAGCTTCCCGGAGTAGGAAAGCTTGGGAGTGTAGGAGAGCTTGTGGGAGAGGGGAGCTTGGGCGTTTTAGTGAGCTTGGGCGAGTTGGAGAGCTAACCGGAGTAGGAGTGCTAACCGTAGGAGGAGAGCTTGCGCGAGTAGTAGTGCTTGGGTTGGTATGAGATCTTACCGGAGTCGGAGAGCTTATCGGATTAGGAGAGCTTACCTGAGTAGGAGAGCTTACCGGATTAGGAGAGCTTACCGGAGTAGAAGAGCTTACCTGAGTAGGAGAGCTTGGGGGAGTACGAGAGGTTGGGGGAGTAGAAGAGCTTGGGGGAGTGTGAGAGCTTGGGGGAGTAGGAGAGCTAGGGGGAGGAGGAGAGCTTACCGGAGTAGACGAGCTTAGCGGAGTAGGAGAGCTTACCAGAGAAGGAGAGCTTAACGGAGTAGGAGAGCTTGGGCGAGTCGGTGAGCTTGGGGAAGGAGGAGAGCTTACCGGAGTAGGAGTGCTTGGGGGAGTAGGAGAGCTTGGGGGAGTAGGAGAGCTTGCGGGTGTAGGAGAGCTTGGTGGTGTAGGAGAGCTTGGGGGAGTAGGAGATCTTGGGGGAATAGGAGAGCTTGGGGGAATCGGAGAGCTTGGTGGAGTAGGATAGCTTGGGAGAGTAGGAGAGTTTGGGGGAGGAGGAGAGCTTGGGGGAGTAGGAGAGCTTTGGGGTGTAGGAGAGCTTGGTGGTGTAGGCGAGCTTGGGGTGGGAGGAGAGCTTGGGGAAGTAGGAGAGCTTGGGGGAGTAGGAGAGCTTGGGGGAGTAGGAGAACTTGGGGGAGTAGGAAAGCTTTGGGGAGTAGGAGAGCTTGCGGGAGTTGGAGAGCTTGGGGGAGAAGGAGAGCTTGGGGGAGTAGGAGTTCTTGGGAGAGTAGGAGAGCTTGAGGGAGTATGAGAGCTTGGGGGAGTAGGAGAGCTTGCGGGAGTGGGAGAGCTTGGTGGAGTAGGAGAGCTTCGGCGAGTCGGAGTGCTTGGGGGAGTAGGAGAGCTTGGGGGATTCGGAGAGCATGGGGTAGTCGGAGAGCTTGAGGGAGTCGGAGAGCTTGGTGGAGTCAGAGAGCTTGGGGGAGTCGGAGAGCTTGGGGGAGTCGGAGAGCTTGGGGGAGTCGGAGAGCTTGGGTGCGTCGCAGAGCTTGGGGGAGCCGGAGTGCTTGGGGGAGTCGGAGAGCTTGTGGGAGTCGAAGAGCTTGGTGGAGTCGGAGAGCTTGGGGGATTCGGAGAGCTTGGGGGATTCGGAGAGCTTGGGGAGTAGTAGAGTTTACGGGAGTAGTAGAGCTTGCGGGAGTAGGAGAGCTTGGGGAAGTAGGAGAGCTTGGGGGAATAGGAGAGCTTGGGGGAGTAGGAGAGATTGGGGGAGTAGGAGAGCTTGGGGGAGTTGGAGAGCTTGGGTGAGTAGGAGAGCTTGGGGGAATAGGAGATTTTACCGTAGTAGGAGAGCTAACCGGAGTAGGAGCGCTTGCGTAAGTAGGAGAGCTTGGGGGAGTCGGAGAGCTTACCGGATTAGGAGAGTTTACCGGATTAGGAGAGTTTACCGGATTAGGAGAGTTTACCGGATTAGGAGAGTTTACCGGTGTAGGAGTGCTTACCGCAGTAAGAGAGCTTACCGGAGTAGGAGAGCTTACCGGAGTAGGAGTGCTTACCGGAGTAGGTGAGGTTGGGGTAGTAGGAGAGCTTGTAGGAGCAGTGTAGCTTACCGGAGTAGGAGAGCTTACCGGAGTTGGAGAACTTGGGGGAGTAGGAGAGCTTACCGTAGTAGGAGACCTAACCGGATTAGGAGATCTAACCGATTAGGAGAGCTTACCGGAGTACAAGAGCTTACCGCAGTAGGAGAGCTGACCGGAGTAGTTGAGCTAACCGGAATAGGAGAGTTTGGGGGAGTATGATAGGTGGGGGAGTAGGAGAGCTTGGGTGAGTAGGAGAGCTTGGTGGTGTAGGAGAGGTTGGGGGAGTCGGAGAGGTTGGGGGAGTCGGAGAGGTTCGGGGAGTAGGACAGGTTGGGGGAGTAGGAGAGGTTTGGGGATTAGGAGAGGTTGGGGAAGTAGGAGAGGTTGGGTGAGTAGGAGAGTTTGGGGGAGTAGGAGAGGTTGAGGGAGTAGGATAGGTTGGGGGAGTAGGAGAGCTTACCGGAGTAGGAGTGCTTACAGGAGTAGAAGAACTTACCGGAGTCGGAGAGCTGACCGGAGTAGAAGAGCTTACCATAGTAGGAGAGCTTAGTGGACTAGAGAGCTTACCGGAGTAGGAGAGCTGGGGGTGTAGGACAGCTTGGGGTTGCAGGAGAGCTTGAGCCGTAGGAGAGCGAGTTGGGTATGATAATTTGGTCGGGTTGGAGAGCTTGGCAGTTAGGAGAGCTTGCGGGGGTGGTACAACTTGTGGGGTAAGAGGGCTTGGGGCTGTAGGAGAGCTTGGGGTGCAGGAGAGCTTGACGGGTGTGTACGAGAGTTTGGCGTGGTCGGAGAACTTGACGGGTGAGAGAGCTTGGGCGGTTGACGGCTTGGTTTGTAGGAAAGCTTGGTGGGTGATAGGAGAGCTTGGGGGTAGGAGAGCTTGGGTTGTCGTAAGCTTGGTGGCGTAAGAGAGCTTGGAGGGGTAGGAGAGATTGGGGTGAGTAGAGCTTGTGGGAGTTGGAGAGCTTGATTGGTAGGCGAGCTTGAGGGGATAGGAGACCTTTTGGAGGTAGGATCGATTGGGGCGGTTAGGAGAGCCTGGGGGTGTAGGTGAGCTTGTGGGGGTAGGACAGCTTGGGGTTGCAGGAGAATTTGGCGGGTAGGAGAGCTTGGCAGCGTCGGGGAGCTTGGGGCTCGTAGGAGAGCTTGTGGTGTTGGAAAGTTTTCGGGATGTCGGAGAGTTTGGGGGCTAGGAGAGCTTGGGGGGTAGGAGAGCTTGGGGGGTAGGAGAGCTTGGGGGTAGGAAAGTTTGGGGGTAGGATAGTTTGGGAGGTAGGATAGTGAGGGATTAGAAGAGCGTTGGGTGGTCGGAGAACTTGAGGGGGTAGGAGAGATAGGGGGTTTAGGAGAGCATGGGGTGTTAAGGGAACTTGAGGGGACTCGGAGAGCTAGAGATTTAGCAGAGCTTGCCGGGTAGAAGAGCGTGTGCATAGGAGAGCTTGGTGGGGTAGGAGAGCTTGTAAATAGGAGAGATTTGGGTGTCGTGGAGCTTGGGCGGGTAGGAGAGCTTGGCGGGTATGAGATCCTGGTGGGGTCGGAGTTCGTGGGGCGTAGGTAAGCTTGGGGCTGTTGGAGTCCACTGGGGTGTAGGAGAACTTGTGGAGCGGTGTCGGAGAGCTTTGGGCGAGTAGGAGAGCTTGGTGTGGTAGGATATCTTGTGTGGGTCGGAGAGCTTGGCGGGTGTTGGAGAGCTTTGGCAGGGTCGGAGAGCAGGGTAGGTAGGAGCGCTGGGGCGGTAGGAGAGCTGGCGCGGTCGGAATGCTTGGGGGATAGGGGAACTTGGGCTGTAGGAGACCTTAGTGTGTAGGAGAGGTTTGGGGCTAGGAGAGTTTGGCGGGTGTAGGAGAACTTGGGGGGGTATTGGAACTTGGGGCAGTAGGAGAGCTTGTTGTGGTAGGAGAACTTGGGAGCATAGGAGAGCATGGGGCATTGGGGAGCTTGGGGGTAGGTCGGAGAGCTTGGCTTGGTAGTTGAGCTTGGGGGGTTACGAGACCTTGGCGGGGTAGTAGAGCTTGTGAGGGTAGCAGAGTTTGGGGAGTTGGGAGAGCTTGACGGCGCAGGAGAGCTTAGCGGGTAGGAGAGCGTGGGAAGCAGGAGAGCTTGTAGGTTAGTAAGCATGGGGGTTAGGAGAGCTTGGGGGTTAGGAAAGCTGAAGGGATGGCAAAGCTTACGGGTAGGAGAGGTTGGCGGGATAGGAATGCTAGGGGGATCGGAAAATTTGGGTTGTCGGAGTCCTTGGGTGGTAGTAGATCTTGGGGGTTAGAAGATCTTGGGAGCATTGGAGAGCATGGGGGGTATGAGAATATGGGGCAGTAGGAGAGCATGTCGGTGTAGGAGAGCTTTGCTTGGATGTGTCGGAGAACTTCCAGGGGATAGGGGCGCTTGGGCGGTGAAGGGGAGCTTGTGTGAGTAGGAGAGCTTGGGATGTAGGATAATGTGCGGGGGTAGGAGAGCTTGGGGGCGACGGAGAGCTTTGGAGTTTAGGAGAGTTTGGGCGGTAGGAGAGCGTGGTGGGGTAGGAGAGCTTGGGGGTCTCGGAAAGCATGAGGGCGTCGGAGAGCTTCGGGGGTCGGAGAGTTTGGGGGTTTAGGAGAGCTTTGTGGGTTAGGAATGTTTGAGGGGATAGGAGCGCTTGGTGGGGTTAGCAGAGCTTGGATGGGTAGGAAATCTTGGGATGGGTGCAGTCGAGCTTGATGTGGTTGGAGAGCTTGGATGGGGTAGAAGAGCTTGGCGGGGTCGGAAAGTTTATGGCGTTAGGAGAGCTTGGCGAGTAGGAGAGCTTGGTGGGGTTGGGGCCCTTGCGGAGGTAGTAGAGCTTGGGTGGGTAGGACAGCTTGGAGTGTGTAGGAGAGCATGGGGGCGTAGGAGAGATTGGCGGGTCAAGAGACCTTTGGGGGTAGGAGAGATTGGCGGGTAGGAGAGCTTATGGGGGAAGGAGAGCTTTTGGGTGGCTAGGAGAGCTTGGCGGGTAGGAGAGCTGGGGAGTGGGAGAGCTTGGAGGGGTAGGAGAGCATTGCGTGGTAGGGGAGCTGGGGTTGTAGGAGAGCTGGGGAGGTAGGAGAGCTGGGGGGTGGGAGATTTTAGGTGGTCGGAGAGCTTGGAGGGCTAGGAGTGCTGGGGGGCGGTAGATGAGTTTGGGGGTAGGATAGCTTTGGAGTGAGTGTAGGAGTGCGTGCAGGTTAGGAGAGCTTGGAGGACATGAGAGCTTGGGGCGGTAAGGGAGCTTGGGTTGTTAGGCGAGATTGGATGAGGTAGGAGAGCTTGGAGAGGTAGGAGAGATTGGGGTGAGTAGAGCTTGTGGGAGTTGGAGAGCTTGATTGGTAGGCGAGCTTGAGGGGATAGGAGACCTTTTGGAGGTAGGATCGATTGGGGCGGTTAGGAGAGCCTGGGGGTGTAGGTGAGCTTGCGGGGGTAGGAGAGCTTGGGGTTGTAGGAGAATTTGGGGGGTAGGAGAGCTTGGCAGCGTCGGGGAGCTTGGGGCTCGTAGGAGAGCTTGTGGTGTTGGAAAGTTTTCGGGATGCAGGAGAGTTTGGGGGCTAGGAGAGCTTGCGGGGTAGGAGAGCTTGGGGGTAGGAAAGTTTGGGGGTAGGATAATTTGGGAGGTAGGATAGTCTGGGATTAGGAGAGCGTTGGGTGGTCGGAGAACTTGAGGGGGTAGGAGAGATAGGGGGTTTAGGAGAGCATGGGGTGTTAAGGGAACTTGGGGGACTCGGAGAGCTAGAGATTTAGCAGAGCTTGCCGGGTAGAAGAGCGTGTGCATAGGAGAGCTTGGTGGGGTAGGAGAGCTTGTAAAAAGTAGAGATTGGGGGTTAGGAGAGATTGGGGTGTCGTGGAGCTTGGGCGGGTAGGAGAGCTTGGCGGGTATGAGATCTGGGTGGGGTCGGAGTGCTTGGGGCGTAGGTAAGCTTGGGGCTGTTGGAGTCCACTGGGGTGTAGGAGAACTTGTGGAGCGGTGTCGGAGAGCTTTGGGCGAGTAGGAGAGCTTGGTGTGGTAGGATATCTTGTGTGGGTCGGAGAGCTTGGCGGGTGTTGGAGAGCTTTGGCAGGGTAGGAGAGCAGGGTAGGTAGGAGCGCTGGGGCGGTAGGAGAGCTGGCGCGGTCGGAATGCTTGGGGGATAGGGGAACTTGGGCTGTAGGAGACCTTGGTGTGTAGGAGAGCTTTGGGGCTAGGAGAGTTTGGCGGGTGTAGGAGAACTTGGGGGGGTTATGCGAACTTGGGGCAGTAGGAGAGCTTGTGGTGGTAGGAGAACTTGGGTGCATAGGAGAGCATGGAGCATTGGGGAGCTTGGGGGTAGGTCGGAGAGCTTGGCTTGGTAGTTGAGCTTGGGGGGTTATGAGACCTTGGCGGGGTAGTAGAGCTTGTGAGGGTAGCAGAGTTTGGGGAGTTGGGAGAGCTTGACGGCGCAGGAGAGCTTAGCGGGTAGGAGAGCGTGGGAAGCAGGAGAGCTTGTAGGTTCGTAAGCATGGGGGTTAGGAGAGCTTGGGGGTTAGGAAAGCTGAAGGGATGGCAAAGCTTACTGGTAGGAGAGGTTGGCGGGATAGGAATGCTAGGGGGATCGGAAAATTTGGGGTGTCGGAGTCCTTGGGTGGTAGTAGATCTTGGGGGTTAGAAGAACTTGGGAGCATTGGAGAGCATGGGGGGTATGAGAATATGGGGCAGTAGGAGAGCATGTCGGTGTAGGAGAGCTTTGCTTGGATGTGTCGGAGACCTTCCAGGGGATAGGGGCGCTTGGGCGGTGAAGGGGAGCTTGTGTGAGTAGGAGAGCTTGGGGTGTAGGATAATGTGCGGGGGTAGGAGAGCTTGGGGGCGACGGAGAGCTTGGGGAGTTTAGGAGAGTTTGGGCGGTAGGAGAGCGTGGTGGGGTAGGAGAGCTTGGGGGTCTCGGAAAGCTTGATGGGGTCGGAGAGCTTCGGGGGTCGGAGAGTTTGGGGGTTTAGGAGAGCTTTGTGGGTTAGGAATGTTTGAGGGGATAGGAGCGCTTGCTGGGGTTAGCAGAGCTTGGATGGGTAGGAGATCTTGGGAGGGGTGTAGTAGAGCTTGATGTGGTTGGAGAGCTTGGATGGGGTAGAAGAGCTTGGCGGGGTCGGAAAGTTTATGGCGTTAGGAGAGCTTGGCGAGTAGGAGAGCTTGGTGGGGTTGGGGCGCTTGAGGAGGTAGTAGAGCTTGGGTGGGTAGGACAGCTTGGAGTGTGTAGGGGAGCATGGGGACGTAGGAGAGATTGGCGGGTCAAGAGACCTTTGGGGGTAGGAGAGATTGGCGGGTAGGAGAGCTTATGGGGGAAGGAGAGCTTGTGGGTGGCTAGGAGAGCTTGGAGGGTAGGAGAGCTGGGGAGTGGGAGAGCTTGGAGGGGTAGGAGAGCATTGCGTGGTAGGGGAGCTGGGGTTGTAGGAGAGCTGGGGAGGTAGGAGAGCTGGAATGTGGGAGATTTTAGGTGGTCGGAGAGCTTGGAGGGCTCGGAGTGCTGGGGGGGCGGTAGATGAGTTTGGGGGGTAGGATAGCTTTGGAGTGAGGGTAGGAGTGCGTGCAGGTTAGGAGAGCTTGGAGGACATGAGAGCTTGGGGCGGTAAGGGAGCTTGGGTTGTTAGGCGAGATTGGATGAGGTAAGAGAGCTTGGAGAGGTAGGAGAGCTTGGTGGGTAGGAGAGCTTGTGCGGTTAGGAGAGCTTGGACGGGTAGGAGAGCTTGTGGGTTAGGAGAGCTGGGGTGGCACGAGAGCTTGCGGGGTTAGGATTTGTTGCAGGGGTGTAGGATAGCTTTGGGTGGTAGGAAAGCTTGGGGGTGTAGGAGAGCTTGTGGCGGGGTAGGAGAGCTTGTGGGGGTAGGAGAGCTTGGGGAGAGGGGATAGGATAACTTTTCAGGTGTAGGAGAGCTTGGGATGGTTGGAGAGCTTGTGGGGGTAGATGTGCTTAGGGGTATAGGAGAGCTTGCGGGGTAGGAGAGCTTGGGCGGTGAGGGTAGGAGAACTTGCTGGTTAGGAGAGCTTGTGGAGGTAGTACAACTTGGGGGGTAAGAGGGCTTGGGGCTGTAGGAGAGCTGGGGGCGCAGGAGAGCTTCGGGGGCGAGGACAGCTTGTGCGGTAGATGAGCTTGTGTGGGTAGGAGAGCTTGCGGGGCAGGAGAACTTGGAGTGTAGGAGTGCTTGGGGGTGAGCTGACCTCGCGTGTGTCGGAAAGCTTGGTGGGGTCGGAGAGCTTGAGCGAGTATGAGAGCTTCGGGGGTAGGAGAGCTTGGCGGGGTCGGAGAGCTTGCGGGGTTAGGAGAGCTTGAGGAGGTAGGAGAGCGTGTGGGTGTTGGAAAGCTTGGAGGCAAAGGAGAGCTTGTGTGAGTAGGAGTCCTTGCGGGGTGTAGGAGAGCCTGGGCGGTGTAGGAGACCTTGGTGTGTGTAGGGGATCTTGTGGGGTAGGAGAGCTTGAGGTGGTAGGAGAGCTTGAGGGTTTTAGGAGAGCTTGGGGGGATAGGAGATATTGGGGGCTAGGAGAGCTTGATGGATAGGAGGGCTTGGGGATGGATAGGAGAGCTTGGGGGTGTAGTAGGAATTGGGCGGATAGGAGAGCTTGAGGTCGTAAGAGAGCTTGAGGGGTAGGAGACCTTTGGTGGGTAGAAGTGCTTGGTGAGTCGGAGAGCTTGGGGGGGTAGCAGAGCTTAGGGGTGTAGAAGAGCTGGGGGGTGGTGGGAGAGACTGACGGCGAGAAGAGCATGGTGGGTAGTAGAGCTTATGGGTTGTAGGAGGGCTTTGGCGGAGGTAGGAGAGATTGGCGGGTTGGAGTAATGGTGGGGTAGGAGAGCTTAGTGGGGGGGGTGGTAGGAGAGCTGGGGTGGAAAATATCTGCTGGGGTAGGAGAGCTAGGGCGGTAGGAGGAGTACTTGGCGGCGGGGAGGTGAGATTTGGAGGTTGTGAGTACTTCTTAAGGGCAGGAGAGCTTGGCGGGGTATTGGATTGTGGGGCAGGAGAGTTTGTGGGGGTTAGAAAGCCTGGGGTGTCGGAGAGCTTGGGGAGGTATGAGAACTTGGGGTGGGGAGGTTAGGAGAACATGGGGTGTAGGAGAGCTTGTGGGGGTAGGGGAGCTTGGGGGTTAGGAGAGCTTGGGGAGTTAGGAAACCTTGGAGGCAGGAGAGCTTGGGGTGGCTCGGAGAGTTTGGGGGTCTTGGAGAGCTTATAAAGGTAGGAGTGCTTGGGGAGGTATAGTAGTACGTTGGAGGGGATTACTAAAGCTTGGGATGGAAGGAGAGCTTGGGGGGAAGAAGAACTTGGGGTTTAGGATAGAATGGGAGGTAGGAGAGTTTGGGGGGAAGAAAGCCTGCGGGGGTAGGATAGCTTGGGCGGGGTAGGAGAGCTTGCGGGGTGTCAGAGAGCTTGGGGTGGTAGGAGAGCTGGGGGTGTGGTGATAGGAGAACGTGGGGGGAATAGATGAGATGGAAGGGGTAGGAGTGCTTGGGGTTCGGAGAGCTTGGGGGGTTGGAGAGCGTGGGGGGGCAGGAGAGCTTTGGGGGGTTGGAGAGCGTGGGTGGTTGCCGAGCTTGGGGGAGATAGGAGAGCATTGGGGGCTAGGATAACTTGGCGGGGTAGGAGCTGTTGGAGGGGCAGGAGAGCTTTGGGTGCAGGAGAGTTTGTGGGGGTAATGAGCATGATGGGGTAAGAGAGCTTGGGAGTGTAGAAAAGCTTGGCGGGTGGTAGGGGAGCTAGGGCAGTAAGAGAGCTTGGGGTGTTGGAGAATTTGGATGGGTAGAAGAGCTTGAGGAGGAGTAGCAGAGCTTGGGGTGGTGGGAGAGCTTGGGAGGGTTAGGAGAGCTTGGCGGGGCGGAGGGATAGGACAGCTTGTGGGTGTTGGAGAGCTTGCAGTGTAGGAGAGCTTGGTGGGTCGGAGAGCTTGAAGTTGAGCTTGGGGTTCGGAGAGCTTGCGGGGTTAGGGGAGCTTGGGGGTTAGGAGAGCTTCGGGGGTTAGGAGAGCTTGGCGGGGCGGAGGGATAGGACAGCTTTTGGGTGTTGGAGAGCTTGCGGTGTAGGAGAGCTTGGTGGGTCGGAGAGCTTGGAGTTGAGTAGAGCTTGGGGTTAGGAGAGCCGACGGGGTAGGAGAGCATGTGGAGTAGTCGAGGTTGGCGGAGTAGGAGAGCTTGGGGTGTCGAAGAGCTTGGGGGGGTTATGATAGGTTTGGGGTTTAGAGAGCATTGCTGGATAGGAGAGCTTACGGGGATAGGAGAGCTTGGGGGTTTCGGTGATTTTGCGGGGTCGGTGTGCTCCGGGGATATGAGAGCTTGGAGTGGTTGAAGAGCTTGCGGGTTTAGGAGAGCTTGGGGGGTTATACCACATGTGATGATAGGAGAACATGGGGTGTAGGGGAGCTTGGAGTGTAGGAGAGCTTTGAAGTGGTAGGAGAGCTTGGTGGAGTGGGGTAGGAGATCTTGGGGCGGTAGGAGAGCATGGGGGCGTAAGAACTCTCGGGGTGTAGGAGAGCTTGGTGATTCGGAGCGCTTGGGTGGGTAGCAGAAATTATGGGTGTAGGAGAGCTGGGGGCACGGTGTTGACGTCTAGAAGAGCTTTGGGGGTGTATGAGAGCTTGGTGGGGTAGGAGAGCTTCTGGTTGCAGGAGGGCTTTGGCGGGGGTAGGAGAGCTGGGCGGGTAGGAGAGCTTGGTGGGGGGGAAGGAGAGCTGGGGTGAAGCAGAGCTGCTGGGGTAGGAGAGCTGGGGCGGTAGGAGGAGAACTTGGCGGTGGGTAGGAGAGATTTGGGGGTTGGCAGAGCTTTGTGGGGGTAGGAGAGCTTGGCGGGGAAGGAGATCTTTGCGGGGTAGTGGAGCGTTGGGTAGGCGAGTTTGGGGGGATGGAGAGCATGAAGGGCAGGAGAGCTTGGGGTGTAGGAGTGTTTGAGGGTAGTAGAGCTTGCGGGGGTAGGAGATCTTGGTGGGTAGGACAGCTTGGTGGGTGGGTAAGCATTTTGGGGGTATGAGAGCTTGGTGGGTAGGAGAGCTTGGGTAGCAGCAGAGCTTGCGGGGTCAGAGAGCTTGGGGATGTAGGAGATTATAAGGGGGGAGGAGAGCTTTGGGGATTAGAAGAACTTGGGGAGCAGGAGAGTTCGGGGGGTTTGCAGAGCTTGGGTGCTACGGGTTCTTGGGGAGGGGAGGAGGAGAGGTTTGATGGGTAGGAGAGCTTGAGAGGGTGTTGAAGAGCTTGGGGGGATGGCAGAGCTTGGGGGTGTAGGAGAGCTTTGGGTGTCGGTGAGCTTGAGGATGTAGGATATTTTGAGGGGCAAGGAAAGATTTGCTGGGTAGAAGATCTTGGGGTGTAGGAAAGTTTGGCGAGATTGGAGAGCTTGGGCGGTATGAGATCTTGGGGAGCGGGTTCGGACAGGTTAGGGGGTAGGAGAGCTTGGGAGGCGGTCGGAGATCTTGGGGGATGGGAGAGATTGCGTGGTAGGAAATCTTGGGGGCCTATGAGAGTTGGGGGGCAGGAGAGCTTGGGGGTTCTGAGAGCTTTGGAGGGTTGGAGAGCTTGGTGGGTGTTAGAGCTTGGTGGGGTAGGAGAGCTTGGCATGTCGGAGAGCTTTGGGGGTTAGGAGAGATTGCGGGGGTACGAGATCTTGGTGGTTGTAGGAGTGCAAGGGAGCCGGTGAGGATAGCTTTGTCGTGTACGAGAGCGTGTGGGTAGGAGAGCTTGGGGGTTCGGAGAGCTTTGGGGCGGGATTAGGAGGGCTTGGAGGGCGTAGGAGAGCTTGAGGGGCAGGTAAGCTTGGGGGGGTAGCAGCGTTTGGGGAGTAGGAGTAATGGGGGCAGGAGAGCTGGGGAGGTAGTAGAGCTTGGAGGGGTAGGGCAGCATGTGGGGTTAGGAGAGCTGGGGGGTGCTAATGCGATTGGCGGGTAGGAGAGCTTGGTAGGCTAGTAGAGTTGGGGTTTAAGAGATCTTTGGGGTAGGAGAGCTTGGGCGGGGTTGGAGAGCTTGTGGGGTTAGGAAAGCTTAGTGGGGGGCAGGAGAGTTTGGGCAGCGTAGGATAGGTTGGTGGGTATGAGTGCTTGCTGGTGTCGCAGAGCTTGGGAGGTAATTTCTCTGTACTGTGATTATTCGTATGTTCCTGCAGTCGCTTGCCCTGTTTCTGCAGCTCCACATTGCCTGTTTCTGAAGCTAATTCCTCTGTTTCTGGGGCTGCTAATTTACCATTTTCTGTGACTCCTTGTATTCATCTTTCAAGACCTAATTCCACAGTTTCTAGGTTTAGGTCCACAGTTTCCGGCACTAATTTCCGTGTTTCCGGCGCTAGATCGCTTATTTCTGCGCTAATTCCCGTGTTCTTGGAGCTCCCACTTGTCTTCTTTCTGCGACTCCTAATTTCCCTGTTTCCTGAGGGAATTCCCATGTTTCTGTAGCTAATGCAGCTCTGTCAGGACCCAATACCTTTCTTTTCGGAGAAAAACCCGTGGTTTCTGGAAATACTAGTTTCCCTCTTTCTGGAGATTCTGAGTTGTTTGTGGAGCTCCTAATTGTCCTTTTTCTGGAGCTCCAAATTGCGCTGTTTATGAAGCACCTAATTGTCGTATTTAAGTGTCTACTAGTTATATATATATCTCTCCGAAAAATCCTGTTTATGGTGCGCTCTCCTAAATCCCCTGCTGCCGGGACAGCTAAGTCATCTCTTTCTAGACCTTACTCTGTTCGTTTTAACACCAATTCCCTTGTTTCTGGAGTTTCTGGAGCTAATTCCAATATTCCCGGGGCTTGTAATTTCACAGTCTCTGGAGCTCCGAATTCCTCTGCGACTGGAGCAAATTCCCCTGTTCCTGGAGCAAATCATTTTGTATCAGAAGCTGAAGTGTCCTCTGTTTCTGGAGCACCTAATTCTCTCTTTCTGGATATAATCGCGAAACTTCTGGGCATAATTCCCCTCTCTCTGCAGCTCCTAATTCACGTGTTTCTGGAGCACTCAATTCAACAGTTTGTGGAGTTAACGCCAATATTTCTGCAGCTAAATCCCCGGTTTCTGGAATTAATTCCGGTAAATAAGAATATCCCTTTCCCACTGTTCCTGGAGCTATTTCTCTTGTTAGGGGTTAATTTCAATGTTCTTGGAGCTGCTAAATCAAATCTTACGAGAGCTCACAATGCCGCTGTTGCTGGATCTCCGACTACCCCAAGTTATGCAGGTTCTAGTTCACCTGTTTCTGAAGCTGTTTCAGTTGTTTGTGGATAAATTAATTCTCCTGTTTCTGGAGCTTCAAATTGCGCTGTTTATGAAGCACCTAAGTGTGCTTATTATGTGGCTACCATTTCCCGCTCTACTTAGGTCCTAAGTATTCTGCTTATGGTGCGCTTTCCTAATTCCCTGCTGCAGGAAAAACTAGTTCTTCTGTTTCATGAGACAACGCTTCTCTTTCTAAATGTAGTTCGGTTATTTCTGGAGCAACTTTAGCTGTACTGATTAAAATCCCATGTTTCTGCAGCTCCTAAATTCCCATTTCTGCAGTGCCCAATTCGGTAGTTTCTAATTCTAATTCGAACTCCTAATTCACTTCTTTCTGCACCTAATTCCTCTGTTTCTGGAGCTAATACCCTTATTGCCGAACTAATTCCAGTATTCCTGGAACTAGTAATACACCTCTCTGCAGCTCCTAATTTCCCTGTTCCTGGAACTAATTCCCCTATTTCTGGAGCTCATCTTTTTCTGGAGTTCCAGATATCCAGATTGTGGATTTCCTAATGCATCTGTTTCTGGAGGTAACTCCCCTGTTTCTGTTGCTAACTCAACTGTTTCTGAAGTGAATACGTTTTTTTCTGGGGGAAATTCCTGTGGAGATCATAGTTTCACTTTTTGTGGAGCTCCAAATTGTGCAATTTATGAAGCACGTAATTGTCCTTTATACCTGTGTAGTTTGCCGGTGTATATGGCTCCTAATTGTCCTGTTATGGTGCGCTCCCGTAATTCCCCTGCTACAGGAAGAGCTAATTCTCTGTTTTTGAAAGTAACTATCCTATTTCTAAACACAACTCCCTGTTTCTGGATCTATCTGCGCTGTACTGTGATTATTCCCGTGCTCCTGGAGCCCATTCTTCCCCTGTTTCTGCAGCTCCGCAATGCCCTGTTTCTGTAGCGAATTCCACTTTTCCTGGAGCTGATAATTCAACACTTCCTGTAACTCTTAATGTCTTCCTTCTCGAGCTAATTCCATTGTTTCTGGAGTCAATGGCTCTATTTCTGGAGCTAATTCCCTTCTTTCTGCGCAAATATCCGTGTTCCAGGAGCTCCAACTTCCCCTCTTTCTGCGGCTCCAAATTACCCTGTTCCTAGATTTGATACACCTGTTTCGGTAGCTAATTCAGCTGTTTGTGGAGCGAATGATTCTGGAGCTAATGTTTCTGCAGAACCTATGCTTCTGGAGCTATTCCAATCTCTGTAGTTCCTAGTTCTCCTGTTCCTGCAGATCCTAATTCTTCTGTTTCTTGGGGTTCGAAATTGCCCTGTTTATATTGCACCTAATTGCCCTTTTCATGAGGCCACTAGTTCTCCGATATATATAGCTCCAAATTGTATTGTTTTTGGTGCACTCTCCTAATTCCCAATCGACTGGATCAGCTCATTCATTTGTTTCTGGAACTGGCTCCAAATTTCCCAGTTTCTAGAGCCTGAACCAACGTTCCACGGTGATACTGCCCTCTCCTAATTACCCTGTATTTGGATCTCTTAAATCTCCTGTTTCTTTTGCTCCAAATGAATTTGTTTATGGAACCATACTGACCTTCTTTCTGGATCGTATAATTACCCTGTTTTTGGAGTTAATTTCCATGATTCTGAAATGATAGCACTGTTTCTGGAGTTAAGCCCCTGTTTATAGTGTTAATTTCCTTGTTTATGTGTTAAGTCCGGTGTTCCTTGTGCTAATTTCCATGTTTCCGGAGCTAATTCTTCATTATTCTGCAGATCCTAATATCCCACTTTGTGAAGCTCCGAATTTCTCAGTTTCTGCAGGGAAAGACCCTGTTTCTGTAGCTATTTCACCTGTTTCAGGAGCTAATAATTCTGCCTCTTGAGCTAAATCCCTAGATTCTGCAGGCACTAGTTCCATTATTACAGCAGATGTTTCAGTTGCTTGTGAAGCTCCCAAAAAAACGTATCTGGAACCCAAAATTGCGCTGTTTTTGGAGACATAATTGCGTTCGGACGTGGTTACTAGTTCCCCTATAGATATAGCTCCGAATTTTCCTATTTATAGTGCACTCTCCAAACTCCCTGCTACAGGAATAGCGAATAAACCTGTTTCTAGAGTTGGCTCCAAATGTCCCATTTTCTGGAGCCTACTCCTACGTTCCACTTTGATGGAGCCATCTGCTAATTTCCCTGTGTCTGTATCTCCAAAAACGCCTGTATCTTTTTCTCCAACTTATTTATTATTTTTTTCTGGAACTTATATTTCCCCAGTTCCAGGAATTTTTCTGGAATTAATTCCTCTGTTTCTGAAGCTAATGCCCTTATTTCCGATCTAATTCCCGTGTTACTGGAGCTCCTCAATTTGCAGCTGCCAATTCCCCTGATTCTGAATCTAATACTCCTGGTTGTGGAGATAATTCATATTTTTCTGGAGCTCCTGATATCGCAGTTTGAGGAGATCCTAATTCCTCTCTTTCTGGAGGTAACTCCCATGTTTCTGTAGCTAATTCAACTGTTTCAGTAGGTAATACTCTGTTTCTGGTGCTGATTCCCCAGTTTCTGGAGGTCCTAGTCCCACAGTTCTCGAAATGATTTATTTGTTTGCGGAGTTTCTAATGTCGCTGACAATGGAGTTCCATATTTCGCAGTTCATGGGGCACATCATTATCGTTTTCTTGGAGCTACATGTTCCCCTATAAATCCGAATTGTCATGTTAATGGTGTGCTCTCCAATTACCCCTGCTATAGGAACAGCTAATTTGACTTTTTTCGGAGCTGTCTCCACATTTCCTACTTTCTTGTGCCCTATCCTATGTTCCATGTTGATGGAGCCCTCTCCCAAATTTCCTGCATCTGGATCTCCTAATTCTCCTGTATCTTTTGCTTCAAATTACATTCTTTATGGAAGCATAATTGGCTTGTTACTGGATATCGTAATCTCTTGCTGCTGAAGCTAAACACCCTGTTTCTTTGCTGCAACGTCTACTGTTTCCGGACCACTTGATTCTGCCCTTGGAGCGAGCAAATTCCCATATTTCTAAGGACAATTCCCCTGTTTCGGGAGCTGCTAATACCTGTGTTTATGGACCTACTAATTCCCCGATTTGTGGAGTTAATTCCAGTGTTTGTGTAACTAATTATCTTGTTCTGGGGCTAATCCTTCTATTTCTGGAACTGCTATCGTCAATGTTTCTGGTGTTCCTAATACCCGAATTGCGACAGTTCCAACTTTTCCTTGTTTGTGGAGCCCATCATTGCACAATTTCTGGAGCTGCAAATAGCACTGTTAGTGGAACACCTAATTTATGTGGCTACTATTTCCCTGATATATATATAGCACCGGATTGTCTTGTTCAAAGGTGTACTCTCCTAATTCCTCTGCTAAAGGAAAATCTAAGACGCATTTTTATGGAGCTGTGCCCCAATTTCCCAGTTCCTGGAGCTACGTTCCATGTAGATGTGGTGCTCCCCTAATTACGTTCTATCTGGATCTCATCGATATTCTGTTTGTTTTGCTCCGAGTTACTTTGTTTACTGATCCACACTTCTCTTGTTTCTGGATCTCATGATTCCCCTGTTTCTGTAGCCGAAATTCCCCCTGTTACTGGAGCACCCGATTCTACCAATGTCTGCAGATAATTACCGTATTTTAGGCCATAATTCGTCTTTCTGTTGCTCCTAATTCGGGCGTATCTGAAGCACATAATTCACTGGTTTGTGGAATAAATTCCAGTATTTATGCAACTAATTTTCCTGTTTCTGGAATTGATTCATATATTTAAGGAGATACTATTCCCCCTGTTTCTGGAGCTAATTCACTCATTCTGGAGCTAATTTCTCTGTTCTGGGAGTTGCTAATTATCATGTTGCTGTACCTTCTAATACCACATCTTATGTGGGGCCTAGTTCCCTGTTTCTGTAATTATTTCACTTGTTGTGGAGATTCTAATTCCTATGATTCTGGAGCTACAAATGCACTGTTTATGCAGCGTCTAATTCTGTATTCATGTTGCTAATATTGTCCCGATCTATTTAGCTCTGAAGTGTTCTGCTTGTGGCGCGCTGACCTAATTCTCCTGCTACAGGAACAGCTAATTTTCCTATTTATTGAGCTAACTCATCTCTGTCTAACCGAATTACGATGTTTCTGTAGATAGTTCCGCTGTACTGAGCGAAGTCCTCTGTTCCTGAGCTCCTAATTCCCCTGTTTCTGCAGCGCACAATTCTTCAGTTTCTGGAGATAATCCCACTGTGTCTGGATCTGCTAATCACCAGTTCCTTTAATTTCTAATTAAACTCTTTCTAGACCTGCTTCTACCGTTTCTGGAGCTAATTCCACTATTTCTGGCGCTAATTCCACTCTTCCTGGAGCAGCTAATTTCTCCTTCGTTCTCGAGCTGCTAATTCCAAAGTTCCTGGAGCTGCTAATTCCACTGTTTCTCGAGCTAATTCCACTGTTCTGCGAGATAATTACTCTGTTTCTGGAGCTAATTCAACTCACTCTGGAGCTGCTAATTTCACTGTTCCTGGAGCTAATTCCACTGTTTCTGAAACTAATTCCAATATTTCCGGAGCTGATAATTACTCTGTTCTGCAGTTAATTTCTCTATTTCTCGAGCTGATTCCACTGTTATGGAGCGATTTTTTCTGTGTCTGAAGGTGATAATTCCACTGTTTCTGGAGCTGCTAATTAAACTGTTTCTGGAGCTAATTCCCCAGTTTCTGGGGCTAATTCCACTATTTCTGGAGCTGATAATTCCAATATTTATGCATCATATTCCACTGTTTCTGGAGCTGCTAATTCCACCTTTTCTTGGTGCTGCAAATTCCGCTATTTCTGAAGCTAATTCCCCTGTTTCGAAGTTAATTGCACGATTTCTGAATATAATTCCCCTGTTTCTGAAGCTGCTAATTCCACTGTTTCTGGAGCTGCTGAGTTCTCAGTTTCTGGAGCTAATTTCACTGTTTCTGGAGCTAATTCCTCTGTTTCTAAAGCAAATTCCCCTGTTCCTCCAGCTGCTAATTTCTCCCTGTTTCTGCAGTTGCTAATTCCGATGTTCCTGCAGATAATTCCACTGTTTCTGGGGCTAATTCCCCTGTTTCTAGGGCTGCTAATTCCATTGATTCTGGAGCTAATTGCACTAATTCTGGAGCTGCTAATTTCAGTTTCTGGCGCTAATTCGGCTGTTCATGGAACTGATAATTCCACTGTTTCTGGAGCTAATTCCTCTTTTTCTGGTGCAGCTAATTCCACTGTTCTTGTTGCTGCTAATTCCAATAGTTCAGAAGCTAATTCCATTTTTCCTGGAGCTGCTAATTCCACAATTCTTGTGGCCAAAAATTCCAATATTTCTGGAGCTAATTCCACTTTTTCTAAAGCTATTTCCAATGTTTCTGCGGCTAATTCCACTTTTTCTGGTAATTCACCTTTTTTCTGGAGCTAATTCCACTATCTCTGGAACTGCTAATTCCACTGTTTCTGGAACTAATTCCACTCTATCTGAAGCTAATTCCACTTGTTGGAGGTAATTCGACGGTTTCTGCACCTGCTAATTCTACTATTTCTGGAGCTAGTTCCACTGTTTCTGGAGCTTCTAATTCCACATTTCCTGGAGCTGCTAATTCCTCACTCTTTCTGGAGCTGCTAATTCCAAAGCTTCTGGAACTGCTAATCCAATCGTTTCTGCAGCTGCTAATTCCGATGTTCCTGGAACTGCTAATATTCCTGTTTCTGGAGGTAATTCCATTGTTGATAGAGCTAGTTACACTGTTTCTGGAGTAGCCTATTCCTCCCTTTTACGTGAGCTAATTCCACTGTTTCTGCAGCTAAACCTACTGTTTCTGGGGACAATTCCCCTGTTTCTGCATCTGCTAATTCCACTGTTCAGGAGCTAATTCTACTGTTTCTGGAGTTGCTAATTCCACTGCTTCTGGCGCTAATTCTGCTGTTCCTGGAGCTTCAAATTCCAATATTTATGAAGCTACTACAATTGTTACTGGAGCTGCTAATTCCACAGTTCCTGTGGCTGCTAATTGCAATATTTCCGGAGATAATTCCTCTGTTTCTGGCGCTAATTCCACTGTGTCTGCGGCTAATTCCAATATTTCTGGACTTAATTCCACTTTCTCTGGAACTGCTAATTCCACTGCTTCTGGAACTAATTCCACTGTTTCTGAAGCTAATTCCACTGTTGTTGGAGCTAATTCTACTGTTTCTGAAGTTGTTAATTCCACTCTTTCCGGAGCTAATTCCACTGCTTCTGAAGTTGCGAACGCCACAGTTTCTGGAGCTAATTCCATTGTTTCTGTTGCGAATTCCCCTGTTTCTGGAGCTGCTAATTTCTCCCAGTTACTGCAGTTGCTAGTTCCGATGTTCCTGCAGATAATTCCACTGTATCTGGGGCTAATTCCCCTGTTTCTAGGGCTGCTAATTCCACTGTTTCAGGAGCTAATTGCACTGTTTCTGGAGATGCTAATTCCAGTTTCTGGCGCTAATTCGGCTGTTCATGGAACTGATAATTCCACTGTTTCTGGAGCTAATTCCTCTTTTTCTGGAGCAGCTAATTCCAGTGTTCTTGTTGCTGCTAATTCCAATAGTTCTGAAGCTAATTCCATCGTTCCTGGAGCTGCTAATTCCACAATTCTTGTGGATGCAAATTCCAATATTTCTGGAGCTAATTCCACTGTTTCTAAAGCTATTTCCACTGTTTCTGCGGCTAATTCCACTTTTTCTGGTAAGTCACTTTTTTTCTGGAGCTAATTCCACTATCTCCGGAACTGCTAATTCCACTGTTTCTGGAACTAATTCTACTCTTTCTGAAGCTAATTCCACTTGTTGGATCTAATTCGACTGTTTCTGCAGCTGCTAATTCTACTATTTCTGGAGCTAAATCCACTGTTTCTGGAGCTTCTAATTCCACATTTCCTGGATCTGCTAATTCCTCACTCGTTCTGGAGCAGCTAATGTCAAAGTTGCTGGAACTGCTAATTCCATCGTTTCTGCAGCTGCTAAATCCGATGTTCCTGGAACTGCTAATATTCCTGTTTTTGGAGGTAATTCCATTTTGATAGAGCTAATTACACTGTTTCTGGAGTAGCCTTTTCCTCCCTTTTACGTGAGCTAATTCCACTGTTTCTGCAGCTAATACCACTGTTTCTGGGGCCAATTCCCCTGTTTCTGCAGCTGCTAATTCGAATGTTCAGGAGCTAATTCCACCGTTTCTGGAGCTGCTAATTCCACTGCTTCTGGCGCTAATTCTGCTGTTCCTGGAGCTTCTAATTCCAATATTTCTGAAGCTACTACTGTTATTACTGGAGCTGCTAATTCCGCAGTTCCTGTGGCCGCTAATTCCAATATTTCTGGAGATAATTCCTCTGTTTCTTGCGCTAATTCCACTGTGTCTGCGGCTAATTCCAATATTTCTGGAGCTAATTACACTTTCTCTGGAACTGCTAATTCCATTGCTTTTGGAACTAATTCCACTGTTTCTGAAGCTAATGCCACTGTTGTTGGAGCTAATTGCACTGTTTCTGAAGCTGCTAATTCCACTCTTTCTGGAGCTAATTCCACTGCTTCCGGAGTTAATTCCACTGTTTCTGGAGTAGCCTTTTCCTCCCTTTTACGTGAGCTAATTCCACTGTTTCTGCACTAATCCCACTGTTTCTGGGGCCAATTCCCCTGTTTCTGCAGCTGCTAATTCGACTGTTCAGGAGCTAATTCCACTGTTTCTGGAGCTGCTAATTCCACTGCTTCTGGCGCTAATTCTGCTGTTCCTGGAGCTTCTAATTCCAATATTTCTGAAGCTACTACTGTTATTACTGGAGCTGCTAATTCCGCAGTTCCTGTGGCCGCTAATTCCAATATTTCTGGAGATAATTCCTCTGTTTCTTGCGCTAATTCCACTGTGTCTGCGGCTAATTCCAATATTTCTGGAGCTAATTCCACTTTCTCTGGAACTGCTAATTCCATTGCTTCTGGCACTAATTCCACTGTTTCTGAAGCTAATGCCACTGTTGTTGGAGCTAATTGCACTGTTTCTGAAGCTGCTAATTCCACTCTTTCTGGAGCTAATTCCACTGCTTCTGGAGTTAATTCCACTGTTTGTGGAGCTAACTCCACTGTTTCTGGAGTTAATTCCACTGTTTCTGGAGCTAATGCTACTGTTTCTGGAGTTAATATCACTGTTTCTGGAGTTAATTCCACTATTTCGGGAGCTAATTACACTGTTTCTGGAGCTAATTCCACTATTTCTGGAGCTAATTCCACTGTTTCTGCAGCTAATTCCACTGTTTCTGGAGTTAATACCACTGTTTCTGGAGTTAATTCCGCTATTTCTGGAGCTAATTCCTCTGTTTCTGGAGCTAATTCCACTGTTTCTGGAGCTAATTCCACTGTTTCTGCAGCTAATCCCACTATTTCTGGGGACAATTCCCCTGTTTCTGCATCTGCTAATTCCACTGTTCAGGAGCTAATTCCACTGTTTCTAGAGCTGCTAATTCCACTGCTTCTGGCGCTAATTGTGCTGTTCCTGGAGCTTCTAATGCCAATATTTCTGAAGCTACTACTATTGTTACTGCAGCTGCTAATTCCATAGTTCCTGTGGCTGCTAATTCCAATATTTCTGGAGATAATTCCACTGTTTCTTGCGCTAATTCCACTGTGTCTGCGGCTATTTCCAATATTTCTGGAACTAATTCCACTTTCTCTGGAACTGCTAATTCCAATGCTACTGGATCAAATTCTACTGTTTCTGAAGCTAATGCCACTGTTGTTGGAGCTAATTGCACTGTTTCTGAAGCTGCTAATTCCACTCTTTCTGGAGCTAATTCCACTGCTTCTGGAGTTAATTCCACTGTTTCTGGAGCTAATTCCACTGTTTCTGGAGTTAATTCCACTGTTTCTGGAGCTAATGCTACTCTTTCTGGAGTAATTAATTCCACTATTTCTGAGCTAATTCCACTATTTCTGGAGTTAATTCCACTGTTTCGGGAGCTAATTCCACTGTTTCTGGAGTTAATATCACTGTTTCTGGAGTTAATTCCACTATTTCTGGAGCTAATTCCACTGCTTCTGAAGTTGCGAACGCCACAGTTTCTGGAGTAAATTCCATTGTTTCTGTTGCGAATTCCCCTGTTTCTGGAGCTGCTAATTTCTCCCAGTTACTGCAGTTGCTAATTCCGATGTTCCTGCAGATAATTCCACTGTATCTGGGGCTCATTCCCCTGTTTCTAGGGCTGCTAATTCCACTGTTTCAGGAGCTAATTGCACTGTTTCTGGAGATGCTAATTCCAGTTTCTGGCGCTAATTCGGCTGTTCATGGAACTGATAATTCCACTGTTTCTGGAGCTAATTCCTCTTTTTCTGGAGCAGCTAATTCCAGTGTTCTTGTTGCTGCTAATTCCAATAGTTCTGAAGCTAATTCCATCGTTCCTGGAGCTGCTAATTCCACAATTCTTGTGGATGCAAATTCCAATATTTCTGGAGCTAATTCCACTGTTTCTAAAGCTATTTCCACTGTTTCTGCGGCTAATTCCACTTTTTCTGGTAAGTCACTTTTTTTCTGGAGCTAATTCCACAATCTCTGGAACTGCTAATTCCACTGTTTCTGGAACTAATTCCACTCTTTCTGAAGTTAATTCCACTTGTTGGAGCTAATTCGACTGTTTCTGCAGCTGATAATTCTGCTATTTCTGGAGCTAGTTCCAATGTTTCTGGAGCTTCTAATTCCACATTTCCTGCATCTGCTAATTCCTCACTCGTTCTGGAGAAGCTAATTTCAAAGTTGCTGGAACTGCTAATTCCATCGTTTCTGCAGCTGCTAAATCCGATGATCCTGGAGCTGCTAATATTCCTGTTTTTGGAGGTAATTTCATTTTGATAGAGCTAATTACACTGTTTCTGGAGTAGCCTTTTCCTCCCTTTTACGTGAGATAATTCCACTGTTTCTGCAGCTAATCCCACTGTTTCTGGGGCCAATTCCCCTGTTTCTGCAGCTGCTAATTCGACTGTTCAGGAGCTAATTCCACTGTTTCTGGAGCTGCTAATTCCACTGCTTCTGGCGCTAATTCTGCTGTTCCTGGAGCTTCTAATTCCAATATTTCTGAAGCTACTACTATTGTTACTGGAGCTGCTAATTCCACAGTTCCTGTGGCCGCTAATTCCAATATTTCTGGAGATAATTCCTCTGTTTCTTGCGCTAATTCCACTGTGTCTGCGGCTAATTCCAATATTTCTGGAGCTAATTCCACTTTCTCTGGAACTGCTAATTCCATTGCTTCTGGCACTAATTCCACTGTTTGTGAAGCTAATGCCACTGTTGTTGGAGCTAATTGCACTGTTTCTGAAGCTGCTAATTCCACTCTTTCGGGAGCTAATTCCACTGATTCTGGAGTTAATTCCACTGTTTCTGGAGCTAACTCCACTGTTTCTGGAGCTAATTCCTCTGTTTGTGGAGCTAATTCCACTGTTTCTGGAGCTAATTCCACTGTTTCTGGAGTTAATTCCACTATTTCTGGAGCTAATTCCACTGTTTCTGGAGCTAATTCCACTATTTCTGGAGCTAATTCCACTGTTTCTGCAGCTAATTCCACTGTTTCTGGAGTTAATACCACTGTTTCTGGAGTTAATTCCGCTATTTCTGGAGCTAATTCCACTGTTTCTGGAGCTAGTTCCACTGTTTCTGGAGTTAATTACACTGTTTCTGGAGTTAATTCCATTTTTTCTGGAATTAATTCCACTATTTCTGGAGCTAATTCCACTGTTTCTGGAGTTACCTCCACTGTTTCTGGAGATAATTCCACTATTTCTGAATCTAGTTGCACTTTTTCTGGAGCTCCTAATTGCACTGTTCCTGGAGATCGCCTCCCGTGATTCTGCAGCTCCCCATTGCCCTGTTTCTGGAGCGAATTCAACTCTTTCTGGAACTGCTAATTTACCAGTTTCTGTAATTTCTACGATTCAACTTTCAAAACCTAATTCCTCAATTTGTAGACGTAATTCCCCTATTTCTGGCGCATATGCCCTTGTTTCTGCGCTTATTCCAGTGTTCAAGGTGCTCCGACTTGCTTGCTTTCTGCGACTACTAATTTACCTGTTCCTGTAGGGAATTTCCCCATTTTTCTAACTAATTCAACTGTTTCTGGAGCTAATATTACCTTTTTTCCAGAGCAAATTCCATAGTTGCTGAAAGTCCAAGTTGCTCTCTTTCTGAAGAATCTGTTTTTGTAGCTTCCAGTTGTCCTTTTTCTGTAGCTCCAAATTAAGCTGTTTATGAAGCACCTAATTATCCTACTTAAGTGTCCACTCGATATATATATATATTCTAAAAATGTCCTGTTTATGGTGCACTCTCCTAGATTCGCTGCTGCAGTGCCAGCTAAATGTGGGGATTCTAAGTTGTTTGTGGAGTTCCTAATTGTCTTTTTTCTGGAGCTCCAAATTGCACTTTTGATGAAGAACCAATTGTCCTATTTAAGTGTCTACTAGTTATATATATAACTCAGAAATTTGCTGTTCATGACGTGCAATCCTAAATCCACTGCTGCAGGGACACCTCTTCCTAGAGGTATCCCTTTCTTTCTAAATATAATTGTCCTGTTTCTGGAGCTAATTGCGCTGTTTCTGGCGCTAAATCCACTGTGCCTGGGGCTGCTAATATCCCAATCTGCGAGCTCCTAATTCCGCTGCTTCTCCTGCTATTTCACCTCTTAATCGAGATAATCACCTTGTATCTGCAGCTGAAATGTCCTCTTTTCTGGAGCACCTGATTCTCATACTATCTGGAGCTCATCACAATTTTTCTGGACATAATTTGCTTGTTTCTGGAGATCATACTTCTGGTGTTTCTGGAGCACTTAATTCCTCATTTTCCGGCGTTACTCATGGCATTAATTCGTGTAATGAAAGATATCCCAGTCCCCCTCTTTCTGTAGCTATTTCCCTTGCTCGAGGTTAGTTTCAATGTTCTTGGAACTGCTAAATCCCATCTTATGGGAGCCCCAAATGCCGTTATTGCTGCAGCTCCAGCTACCCCAGGTTATGCAGGTAATATCCCTCTCTGCAGCTTCCAACTCCCTGTATCTTGAGATAATTCCCGAGTTTCTGGAGCTCAGTTTTTTCTGGAGTCCCTCATATCTCAGATTGTGGATCTCCTAATGCATCTGTTTCTGGAGGTAACTCCCTTGTTTCTTTTGGCAATTCAACGGTTTCTGGAGCTAGGCTTTTTACTTTGAAAAATTACTGTGGTGCTCCTAATTTCCCTTTTTTGTGGAGCTCGAAATTGTGAAGTTAATGGAGCACATAATAGTCTTTTTTACGTATCTAGTATTTTGCCAATACACATGTTTCTGAACTAATTCCAGTATTCCTGAAACTCAGAATTCACCTCTCTGCAGCTCCTAATTATGCGGGTCCTGGAGCTAATTCCCTTGTTTCTGGAGCTAATTCTGCTGTTTCTGTAGCTCTGAATTGTCCTGTTAATGATTCGCTCTGCTACTTACCCTGCCACATGAATAGAAAATTCACATGTCCTGGAGGAAACGCTCCTCTTTCTAAATTTAAATCCCTCTTTTTGAGCTAATTGCGCTGTACTATGATTATTCCTGTGCTCCTGGAGCTTGCTTCCCCTGTTTCTGAGGCTCTCCATTGACCTGTTTCTGCCGCGAATTACACTGTTTCTGGAGCTGTTAATTTACCAGTTTCTGTAACTTCTACTTTTTCATATTTCGAAACTTAATTCCTAAGTTTCCAGAACTAATAATCCTCTTTCTCGCGCTAATTCCCTAGTTTTTGCGCTAATTTCCGTATTCCTGGAGCCCCTACTTCCCCTCTCTGCGGCTCATAACTTCCCTGTTCCTGGAGGGAATAATCCTGTTCCTGTAGCTAATGCAGCTGATTCAGCAGCAAATACCTTTATTTCTGGAGAAAATGCCACAGGTCATAGTTCCTTTCTTTCTGGACATATTTCCGTTGTTTGTGGAGCTCCTAATTTCCCTGTTTCTGGAGCTCCAAACTGTACTGTATATGAAACAACTAATTCTCCTTGTTAAGTGTCTACTAGTTTGTCCATATATATTGCTCCGAATTATCCTTTTTATCCTCATTGTTCTGAATTCCCCTGCTACAGGAAGAGTTAATGCAACTGTTTCCGGATGTAAATCTCGTATTTCTAAACAGAAATCCCTGTTTCTGGAGCTAATTTTACTGTACTGTGATTATTCCCATGCTCCTGGAGCTCCTGCCTCCCCAGTTTCTGGAGGCAACTCCAGTATTTACGTAGATAATTCTACAGAAGCATAGGCATTAGCTCCAAAAACTGCAGAATCACGGGAGGCGATCTCCAGGAACACAGGAATAATTACATTACAGCACAATTAGCTCCAGAAACAGGAGAATTATGTTTAGAAAGAGGAGAGTTACCTCCAGAAAACGTGAATTTTCTGTTCATGTTTGAGGCTTATTAGGAGAGCGCACAATAAACAGGACCTTTCGGAGCCATAGATATCGGCAAACTACTGCACATGTAAAAAGGACAATTTTTTTGCTTCACAAACCAAACAATATGGAACTCCACAAAAAGGGAAATTATTATCTCCATTAATTTTACCCAGACAAAAATGTATTAGTTCCAGAAACAGTTCAATCAGCAACAGAATCAGGGGATACACCTCCAGAAAAAGAATCATTAGGAGATTCACAATCTGGTATATTAGGAACCCCAGAAAAAAGATGAACTCCAGAGACAGGGTAATTAGCTCCAGATACAAGGAAATTAGCACCAGGACCCGCGTAATTAGGAGCTGCAGAGATGGGAATTCGGAGCTCCAGGAATACCGGAATTAGTTCAGAAACATGGGTATTAGCTCCAGAAACAGGGGACTTCGGTTAGAAAGATGATCTAAAAACAGAAGGCTTTTCAGCTACAGATAAAAGGCGATTAACACCAGGAACAGGGGAAGTTGCTGGAGAAACAGTTGAATTAGCAGCTTCACAGACTGGGAAATTAGCAGCCACACGAACATTGGAATTAGCTCCAGAAATAGCACAATTTGCTCCATAAACAGGGGAATTGCTTTTAGAAAGATCAGAGTAAGCTCTACAAAGAGGTGACTTAGTTTTCCCTGCAGCACATGATTTAGGAGATCGCACCATAAACAGGACATATTGTGATATATATTGAACGAGTAGACACTTAAATAGGAAATTGCTGCTTCATCAACAGCGCAATTTGGAGTTTCAGAAATCGGAAAATTAGGAGCTCTACAAACAACTCAGGAAAGTTCGAGGAGGCGGAGCAGCGTCGGAGCTGCCTACAGATGGCCCAGCTTTGAGTCGAGAGGCAGCGGAGAGTTTGCGGATGTTGTGCAGCGTCAGAGAGGCATACAAAAGTCCAGGCTTCGAGTCAGGAGGCAACGGGGAATTCGAGGAAGTGGAGCAACATCAGAGAGGACTACAGGAGGCCCAGCATCATGTTGGGTGGCAGCTGGGAGTTTGAGGATGAGGATAAGCGCCCGAGAGGCTAGAAAAGGCCCAGCGTCGTGTCAGCAGGAAGCGGGGAGTTCGAGGATGCAGAGCAGCATCGCAGAACCCATAAAAAGGACCAGCGACGGATCGGGAGGCAGCGGGGCGTTCGATGAGACGGAATAGCGTCGGGGAGGCCAGAAAAGGCCCAGCGACGATTTGGGAGGCAGCCGGGAGTTCTACAAGCTGTAGCCGCATCGGACAGGCATGACAAAGGCCCAGCGACGAGTCGGGAGGCAGCGGGGAGTTCGAGAAGGCGGGGCATCGTCAGAGAGGACTACAAAACTCCCAGAGATGAGTCCCGAAGCAGTGGAATGTTTGAGGAGGTGGAGCAGCGTCGCAGGGGCCTACAAAATACCTAACGTCCAGCCGGGCGGCCAGCGGGTTTCATGGAGGCAGCAGCTTCGGATAGGACAGTTGGTGCAGCTGCAGGGAGTGAAATCAAGAAGAAGTAGAAATAAATAGAAGGCTGACGTCACAGCCAAGCAGGCAAGCGACTGGCTGGTGATTGGCGAGTAGTTTTTATTTTTCTTTATCTGTCGGTAAGTTTTAGCATGGCTGTTGCAAAATTACGTTAATCTAAGAATAAGTCATGGCAAGAGATCCCAGACCGGTATCATGCTGCTCCTGTGATATGTGCGGGAAGGTTATCCGGTGCATATAGGCACCAACAATATCGGTAAAAAACGGAATGAGGGCGGACAAGACAAATTTGGGGAGCTGGAGCTAAATTAAAAAGTAGGACATCAAAATTAGTAATCTCAAGATTACGACCAGTGCAACGTGCTAGTCACAGAAGGAATCGCAGGATAGCTCAGATGAATACGTGGCTTGAGGAGTGGTGCAGAAAGGAGGGATTGAGCTTCCTGGGGAATTGGAACCGGTTCTGGGGGAGGTGGGACGAGTAAAAACTGGACGGTTTGCACCTGGAAACGACTGGAACCCATATCCTTGGGGAAGTGGTTGCTAGTGCTGATGCGGAGCGTTTGAACGTATATGGCAGGGGGATGGGAACCTATTCAGGGAGATAGAGGAAAATAGAATCGGGCAGGAGCAAAAGATATAAAGAAAAAAAATAAAAGTAGAAGGTAGAGAAACCCAAGGCAAAAATCAAAAAGGCCACATTACTGCAAATGTCTAAAGAGGCAAACTGTATTAAAAAGACAAGCCTGAAGGCTCTATGCCTCAATGGAGGAGTATTTGTTATAAGGTGGACGAATTAACTGCGCAGATTGCTGTTAACGGATATGATGTAATTGGCATCATGGAGACATGGCTCCAGGGTGATCACGGCTGGGAACGGAACATCCAGGCATATTCAACATTAGCCAAGATAGACAGAAACCAAAAGGAGGTGGAGGCGGCGGCGTTGTTTGTTATAGAGGAAATTAAAGTAATAGCAAGGAGGAACATTCACTTTAATGATGTGGAATCGGTATGGTTGTAGCTACCGAATACCAAAGGAGAGAAAACGCTAGTAAGACTTGTGTACAGACCAACAAACAATAGCAGTGAGGTTGCGGACAGCATCAAACAAGTAATTATTGATTGGGCTAACCAAACTGGTAGCAATGCAGTAGAGGAGGATCTTCTGGAGTGTATTTGGGATGATTTTCGAGGCCAATATTTCAAGGAACCAACTCGAGGGCTGGCCATCCTAGACTGCATGGCTAAGAGAAAGGACAAATTTGCAATCTTGCTCTGCGAGGCCCCTTCTGGAAGTGTGACCATAATAGGGAAGAATTAATTTTTCCGATGGAGAGTGATGCAGATTATTCAGAGACTAGGGACCTGAACTTAAGAATAGTTAACTTTCCAGTTGGTATGAGGCATGAATTGGCCACAATAGACTGGCGAGTCATGCTTAAAGGGTTGACGGTGGATAGACAATGGCAAATATTTAAAGATCACATTTCAACAATTGTACATCCCTGTCTGCAGTAAAAATAAAATGGGGAAGATTGATTAATCGTGGCTAACAAGGGAAATTAAGTATAATATTAAATCCAAGGAAGAGCCATAATAATTGGCCAGAAAAAGCAGCAAATCTGAGGACTGGGAGATTTTATAATTCAACAAAGGAGTACAAAGGGTTTAATTAGGAGGGGGAGAACAGAGAATGAGAGGAAGATTGCTGGGAACATAAAAACCGACCGCAAAAGCTTCGATAGACATGTGAAGAGAAAAAGGATTAGTGAAGACAAACGTAGGTCACTTACAGTCAGATTCTGGTGAATTTATAATGTGAATAAAGAAATGGCGTACCAGTTAAACAAATACTTTGGTTCTGTCTTAACGAAGGAAGACATAAATAGCCTTCCGGAAATATTAGGGACCGAATGTCAAGTGAGATGAAGGAACTGAAGGGAATCTTTAATAGGGGGGAAATTGTGTTGAGGAAATTGGCAGGATTGCAGGTCGATAATTCCCCAATGCCTGAAAGTCTGCATCTCAGAGTACTTAAGGCTGTGGCTTTAAAAATAGTGGATGCATTGGTGATCATTTTCCAGCAAACTATCGAATCTAGATCAGTTGCTATGGACTGGAGGGTAGCTAATGTAACACCACCTTTTAAGAAAGGAGGGAGAGACAAAAATGGTAATTATAGACCGGTTAGCCTGTCGTCAGTGATGGGGAAATGTTGGAATCAATTATTAAAGAAGAAATAGCAGCGCCTTTCGAAAGCAGTGACAGGATAATTCCAAGTCAGCATGAATTTATCAAAGGGAATTGATTCTTGCCAAATCTTCTAGAATTATTTGAGGATTTAACTGGTAGAGTTGACAAGTGAGGACCATTGGATATGGTTTATTTGAAATTTCAATCGGCTTTGACACGGTCCCACACCAGGAATTGTTATGCAAAATTAGAGCACAAGGTAGTGGGACTAATGTACTGACGCGGATAGAGAACTGTTTGGCAGACAGGATGCAAAAGTCGGGAAAAACTGTTCCTTTTCAGAGAAGCAGGGCTTAGTGCTGGGACCCCAGCTATTTACAGCATACATCAATGATTTCGATGAAGGAACTGAGTGAAATATCTCCAAGTTTGCAGATGACACTAAGCTGGGTGATGGAGTGAGCGGTGAGGTGGACGCTAAAAGGCTGCAGGTTGATTTCGACAGATTAGGTGAGTGGGCAAACGCATGGCAGTTGCAGTATAATTTGGATAAATGTGAAGTTATCCACTTTGGCGGCAAAAGCACCAAGGCAGAATATTATCTGCGTGCGGCAGATTAGGAAAAGGGGAGGTGCTATGAGTGCTGGGTGTCATGGTACATCAGTCACTGAAATTCGGCATTAAGGTACAGCAGGCGGTGAAGAAGACAAATGGCCTTCTTCGCTTGGAGAATTGATTATAGGAGCAGGGATATCTTATGCAGTTGTACAGGACCTTAGTGAGGCCTCACATGGGGCATTGTGTTCATTCTGGTCTCCTAAGCTGAGGAAGGACGTTCTTGTTTTTGAGGGATTGCAGAGAAGGTTCACCAGAATGATTCCCGGCATGGCAGGACTGACATCTGAGGAGAAACTGGATCGACTGGGCTTGTATTTGCTGGAGTTAGGAAGGATGAGAGTGGAGCACATAGAAACATATAAAACTCTGACGGGATTGGTCAGGTTAGCTGCAGGAAGTATGTTCCCGATGTTGGGGCAGTCCAGAACCAGGGGACATAATCTAAGGATAAGATGTAGGAAATTGAGGACTGAGATGAGGAGAAACTTCTTCACTCAGAGAGTTGTTAACCTGTAGAATGCTCTGCCATAGTGAGTTGTTGATGCCAGTTCATTGGATATATGCAGGCGCGTGTTAGAAATGGCTCTTACGGCTAAGGGAACCAAGGGGTATGGAGATAAAGCAGGAAAGGGGTACTGAGGGAAAGATCAGTCATTATCTTATTGAATGGTGGTACAGGCTCGAAGATCGAAAGGCCTACTCCTGCAACTATTTTCTATGTTTCTATGTTTCTATGTTTCGATGTTGGGTGAATGAAGAAGAAAGGACACTTCTCCTTAACGTTAGAACGATGACATCCAGGAGCAAAATCGTTGAGCACATTTTCATAGAATAGGAATGTTCATCTGGATTCCAGATTCTGGAACATAAGAACATAAGAATATGAGACATTGGAACACGAGTACGCCATTTGGATCCTCTGGCATGCTCCGGCATTGATCGAGATTATGGCTGAACCTATACCACAATTTGACCTGTCCGCACTTTTGCCGTATCCCTTGATTCCCTTAATTTCAAAAACCTATTGATTTCTGTCTTGAATGTGCTCTATGACAGAGCATCATCATCACTTGCCGATAGAGAATTCTAAATATTCACAACTTTCTAAGTTTAGATATTTCTCCTTATCACTGTCCTAAATAGATGACCCCAAATTCAGGAAATGTGATCCCTCGTTCCAGTCAGGAGCAACATCCCACATCCAAAAACACTCTCTGGCCCAGTAAGAATTGTGTATTAGTAAATGAGATCACATCTAATTATTCTAAACCATAGAGAATATAACCCCAGTCTACTTAATCGTTCCTTGTAGGAACACTCACGCCATGACTTAGACAAGCAGTCCAAAACTGTACACAATTATCCAGCTGTGCACTCACCAGTGCCCTGTATAATTATAGTAAGACTTCTTCACTCTTACATTCAAGTCCTCTTGTAATAAAGGCGAACATACCTTTTCCTCTCGTCATTGCTTGCTCTACATGCATTTTATCCTTCCGTGATTTGTGTACAAAGACATCCAGGTCCCTCTGGAGACTAGTGGTTTCCACTCTCTCATCATTTAATACATCTCTGCTTTTCTATTGTTTCTGCAAAAGTGGAAAACATGACATTTCTCCTCACTATATTCCATTTGCCACGTTCTTGCCCATTAACTTCCCCTGTCTATATTCCCTTGAAGCATCTTTGCATCCTGCTCACAACTTAAATTCCCACCTAACTTTATATCATTGGCAAACTTCAATACACTACACTTTGTCCCGTGAATCAAATCATTGATATATTGTAAGAATTGCTGAGGCCCAAGCACCGAAGAATGCGGAACCCCACAATTTGCAGCAAACCAAAGTTCATTTGTACTCATCGTTAACCAATCCTCAATGTACGTTAGTGTAATAACCCCAATCTATTGAGCACAATATTCATTAATACTCTCTTAAGTGGCAGCTTATTGAATGCCTTCTGAAAACCCTATCACACAAATCCACTAGTTCCTCTTATCTATTCTACCAGTTGCAAATTCAAAAACTCTAACACATTTATGGAAACATGATTTCTCTTAGATAAACTCTCTACCTTTAAAGGCTGTGGTTGTCGGGTTCAAACGGAGCTTTCGCCAGTGAGCCAAAGATTCCTGATTGTTAATTCAATGTATAACCCTCATTCTGTTTGGCTTCGTTCTTTGAGGAAATGGGCACTCGACAATGGTGAAAATGTAGGATCATCTTCTGTCAGTAAACTTCACTGGAACAGCAGCTCACGCCAGTGCATACCATAGATTCCGGATGGACTAAGTACACTGATTTAGTAATGTCGGATGTAAAGTGGATCCGGTGCATATAGCTAAAGCTATTGACCAATGTATAAAAAGGCAGCCGCAGGACATGTACCTGCAATCTCTGATAACAGCATGTTGATCATTGAGAGTATTGCAAGTCCGCCTGACTGTGTTTATCTCGGATTCTCGATATCTCGTTTGATTCTGAATGAATGAATCCGTGAGTCTGTGCATCATTATGTGTGAGTGGAAGACTTGAAGATATGATCTGAATTTTTCCCTGTAAATCATTCACATCTGCCTACTCCCTAAATTTGTACAAATTCACAGACGAGAGGATGTGCACATAGGAACAGGTGTGGACATTTGAGCACATCGAGCATGTTCTGCCACTTAATGAAAAAATGGCTGATCTTTATCTGGCTTCCTTTAGCCCATATCCTACCATTCGTTGACACAAATATTTCAACACCAGATTTAAAATTAACAGTTCATCAATCATCAATTTCAGTTTGCAGAAGAGAGTTCCAAACTTTATCATCCTTTTTGAGCAGACGTGTTGGCTAAGTTCACTTTTGGCTCTAATTTGTAGACTATGTCGCCTAATCCGAGATTCCACTGACAGCGGGAAAAATTTATCTCTGCTTATACTAACATTTCCTCTTAATATCTTGAATTGACTGGTCAAATCACACCTTATCCTTCTAAATTCAATAGAATACAACTCTAATTTTGTAATCTGCCTTGGATTCTAGGTGTCATTTGGAAAGTCCTACGCTACACTCACTCCAAGGTGAATATATCCTTCCTACATTGTAAATAATAAACAGATACACAGAAATATAAAACAGGGTTTTGGCGCAAAATCTCTGACGTGACAATAATTTGAAACATTTTTCTGAGTGTGGCACAGAGACGATGGAATTAATGGCGTATTTTTGAGCGGAGTGACTCGATGCACACTTGTATATAAAATCGGTGAAAAATGCAGCTGTAACTTGGGAGCACTGATGCCTCTCATTGCCATAGTATGGCTCTAGTGGTACAACGGGCTAGCGTGAAGTATTTGTATGGTAGTGCAGGCAGATGCAATACCAAGGTTGTTCAATCCTCGCGAAAATCAGGCAATGATTCGATGTTGAAATGATAATTGGTATTTCCCTCACATTTTATCTACTTATTAGTGGTTCCATGTGAGCATTTAGTTCCAAAGAGCCACAATGATTCTGGGGCAGGTGAGAGTTATTTGACAGCGCTTTGGTATTTACTTGTTTTAAATTTGAAGGAGTGAACCGTTTCCATTATGAAACAGATAAGTATATTTTTCGTGGTGAGTCGGAGAGGCTGGGAAGGTGCGTCGGAGAGGCTGATAAAAAGGCCCAACGCGTCGCTGAGTCGCAGGAGCTCACGGTGAGTTGGAGAGGCCTAGTAACAGGACAAACGCATCGCTGTGGCTCGGATGTTGAGTCGGAGAGGCTTTTCGAATGGCGCAGCGCGTAGCTGAGGCTCGGGAGTTCGTGTTGCTTTGGAAAACCTCGGTAGATGCGTTGGAGAGGCTTACAAAAAGACCCAACACGTCGCTGAGGCTCGGGAGTTCGTAGTGAGTAAGAGAGGCTCGGGAGGTGCGTCAGAGGGTCACATAAAAAGGCACAACGAGTCTCTGAGATTCGGGAGTTCGTAGTGAGTCGGAGAGATTGGGAGGTGGTCGGAGATGCCTATAAGAAGGTCCTGCACGACGTTGATACTCCGAAGTTCGTAGTGAGACGAGGAGGCTCGGGACTTGCGTCGGAGAGGCCTATAAAAAGGCCCAACGCGTCGCTGAGGCTTGGAATTCGTGGTGAGTCGGAGAGACTCCAGAGGTGCGCCGGAGAGGCTTATAAAAAGGCCCAACGTGTCGCTGAGGCTCTGAAGTTCTTGGTGAGTCGGAGATGCTCGGGATATGCGCCGGAGAGGCCCATTAAATGACCCAACACGTAGCTGAGGCTAAGGAAGTCGTGGTGAGTCGGGGTTGGTCGCGAGTTGCGTCTAAGAGGTCGAAAAAAAGGCTAAACGCATCGAGGAGGCACGGGAGTTCGTAGCGAGTCGGAGTGGCTCGCGATGTGCATCGGAGAGACTTATAAAAATGCCCAATGCATTGCTGAGGCCAGCTGGTGCAGCTACACTGAGAAGTCAAAGAAGATGTCGAAAGAAATTGAAAGGTGATGTCACAAGCAAAGGGGTAAGTGATTGACTGGTGATTGGTAAGTAGTTTTTATTTTTCTTTCTTTATCAGTATAACCTTTTAACATTGTTGTTGCCCAATTAAGTTAATCCAAGTGTTAAGTCATGGCAGGAGAGCTCGGACACGTTTTTTGCTCCCCCTGTACTATATGTGAACTCAGGGACGCCTCTGTGTGTGCGGGAAGTGCATCCGTCTGCAGTTCATAACAGACCGCATTGCAGCACGAGAGTTGCGGCTGGATTCAGTCTGGAGCATCCACGATGCAGCGAATGACGTGAATAGCACGTTTAACGAGTTGGTCGCACCACAGGAAAAGCTAGATAGGGAACGGGTGACCAACAGGAAGATCAGTGTAAGGAAGGTATTGCAGTGGTCATTTGCGGTCATCCCCCTGAAAAACAGATACACCACTTTGGGTACTGTTGAGGGGGATGACTCTTCTGGGAAATGCAGCAGCAACCAAGTTCCTGGCACCATGTCTGGCTCTGCTGCACAGGAGGGCAGGAAAAAGAGTGGGAGAGCAATAGCGATAGGGGATTCAATTGGCAGGAGACCGCAACCGAGACTCCAGGATGGTATGTTGGCTCCCTGGTGCAAGGGTCGAGGATTTCTCGGAGCGGGTGAAGGACATTCTGAAAAGGGAGGGTGAACAGCCACTTTTCGGGGTGCATATAGTTACCGACGATACAGGTAAAAAACGTGATGAAGTCCTATGAGACACAATTAGGGAGCTAGGAGCTTCATTAAAATGTAGTACCTCAAAATACTAATCTTAGAATTGCTAACAGTGCCACGTGTTAGACAGAGTAGGAATCGCAGGATAAATCAGATGAATAGTGGAGGAGTACAAACTTAGATAATAGGTGCAAGAGTAGGTCATTCAGCCCTGCGAGCCTGCACCGCTAATCAATGAGTTCATGGCTGAACATGCAGCTTCAGTAACCCATTCCTGCTTTCTCGCCATTCCCCTGGACCCCCCGATTCGTAAGGACTACATCTAACTCCTTTTTGAAAATATTTAGTGATTTGGCCTCTACAACTTTCTGTTGTAGACAATTCCACAGGTTCACCACTCTATGGGTGAAGAAGCTCTCCTCATCACGGTCCTAAATGGTTTACCCCTTATCCTTAGACTGTGACCCCTGGTTCTGGACTTCTCCAACATTGGGAACATTCTTCCAGCATCTAACCTGTAAACCCGTCAGAATTTAAAAACGTTTCTATGAGATCCCCTCTCATTCCTCTGAACTCCAGTGAATAAAAGCCCAGTTGATCCAGTCTTTCTTCATATGTCAGTCCCGCCATCCCGGGAATCAGTCTGGTGAACCTTCGCTGCACTCTCTCAAATGCAAGAATGTTCTTCCTCAAGTTAGGAGACGAAATTGTACACAATACTCCAGGTGTGGTCTCACCAAGGCCCTGTACAACTGTTGTAACACCGCCCTGCCCCTGTACTCAAATCCCCTCACTATGAAGGCCAAAAATCCATTTTCATTCTTAACCGCCTGCTGGACCTACATGCCAGCACTCAATCACTGATGTACCATGACACCCTGGTCTCGTTGCACCTCCCCTTTTCATAATCTGTCAACATTGAGATAATAATCTGTCTCTCTGTTTTTACCACCAAAGTGGATAACCTGACATTTATCCACATTGTGCTTCATCTGCAAAGCAATTGCCCACTCACCTTACCTATGCAAGTCACTCTGAAGCCTCATAGTATCCTCCTCGCAGCTCACTCTGACACCCAACTTAGTTTTATCCGCAAATTTGGAGATACTTCATTTAATCCTCTCGTCTAAATCATTATTGTACAATGTAAACAGCTGGGGCCTCAGCACAGAACCTTGCGGTACCACAAACGTCACTGCCTGCCATTCTCAAAAGTGGCCATTTACACTTACTCTTTGCTTTCTGTCTGCCAACCAGTTCTCAATCCACGTTAGCACACTAACCCCAGTCCCATGTGCTTTAACTTTGCATATTAATCTCTTGTGTGGAACCTTGGCGAAAGCCTTCTGAAAGTCCAGATACACCACATTAACTAGTTCTTCCTTGTCCACTCTGCTGGAAACATCCTCAAAAAATTCCAGCAGATTTGTCAAGCATGATTTTCCTTTCACAAATCGATGCTGACTTGGACCTAGCATGTCACCTCTTTCTAAATGCGCTGCTATGCCATTCTTAATAATTGATTCCATCATTTTACCCTCTATCGATGTCATGCTGTCCGGTGTATAATTCCCTCTTATTTACCTCCCTCCTTTTTTAAAAAGTTGGGTTGCATTGGATTCCCTCCGCTCCAGAGGAACTGATCCAGATTCTGTGGAATGTTGGAATATGATTGTCAATGCATTCGCTATTTCCAATGCCACCTCCTTAAATACTCTGGGATGCAGACCATCAGGCCCTGCGGATTTATCGGTCTGCAATCCCATCAATTTCCCCAACACAATTTCTCGACTAATAATGATCTCCCTCAGTTCCTCCTTCTTTCTAGACCCTCTGACCCCTTTTATATCCGAAAGGCTTTTTGCGTCATCCTTCGTGAATACCGAACCAAAGTACTTGTTCAATTGGTCTGCCATTTCTTTGTTCCCCGTTAAGACATCCCTGATTCTGACTTCACGTGACCTACGGTTGTCTTTACGAACCTTTTTCTCTTCACATATATAGAGAAGCATTTGCAGTCCGTTTTAATGTTCCCTGCAAGCTTCCTCGCGTATCTATTTTCCCTGCTCTAATCAAACCCTTTGTCCTCCTCTGCTGAATTCTAAATTTCTCCCAGTCCACGGGTTCGCTGCTATTTCTGGCCAATTTGTATGCCACTTCCCTGGCTTTAATACTATCCTGATTGATAGCCACGGTTGCGCCACCTTGCCTTTTTTATTTTTATGCCAGACAGGGATGTACAATTGTTATAGTTCATCCATGCAGTCACTAAATGTCTGCCATTTCCCATCCACTGATATCTCCTTAAGTATCATTCACCATTCTATCCTATCCAATTCACGCCCCATACTTTCAAAGCTACCCTTCTTTACGTTCTGGACCATGGTCTCTGAATAAACTGTATCATTCTCCATCCTAATGTAAAGTTCCACCATATTATGGTCACTCTTCCAAGGGGCCTCGCAGAACGAGACTGCTAACTTATCCTCTGTACCTAAGATGGCCTCCCCCCTAGTTGGTTCCAGCCGAATGCTTCTTTCAAAAACTGGGTCTGTAGCCCTGTCCGTTCGGAAAGTTCGATTGCACATCCAGGTCATTTTATATAGGGTACATTCTTCTGCCTCTACCACCTTTTCAGGCTGTGGGTTTCACACCTCCACCTTTCAATGGGTGAAAAAATCCTCTCTAAGTCCCAACTGATTATGTTAATTTATTCCCCCTTGTTGTTGACCCATATCCTAAGGGTAATAATTCGTTACTGTCCATTTTATCTAAACCCTCATAATTATATACACCTCAATGAGTTCACTTCTCAGTATCTGCTACTCTGAAAAAAGTGAATCCATCCCATGTAATCTTTCCTGATAGCTAATATCGTTCAATCCAGGCAACATCCTCGTTAATCTGCTCTCGACCAGCTCTATGGCAATCATCTCGTCCCTGTAATGAAATGAGCAGAACATCACGCAATTGTCTAGTTTTGGCCCATGTGTACCATATGCCATTAAAACAAATTGTCAGAACATGAGAAAATATGAAATATGAGCATGAGTAGGCCATTTGGTCCCTTGATTCTATAAGATCATGGCTGATGTGGGCTGCTACCTACAGGCATGTGTTTACCTGTGCTTAAAGCTCCCTATATTCCTCTACACTTCCAAATGTTCTAACATTTAATGTGCATTCCCTTGCCCTGTTAGCCCTCCACAAACGTATTACCCAAACTTATTCGGAATAAATTCCCTTTGCCATGCTCCTGTCCACCTGAAAGTAAACTGGCAGATAACAAGAGTTTCTTCCGGTACAAACGAAGGAAAACTATGGCTAAAGTAAATATTGGTCCCCTCGAGGGCGAGGCTGGGTAATTAATAATGGGGAGCCCGGAAATGGCAGAGCTTTTAAACAAATATTATGTAACGGGCTTCACGGTAGAAGACACTAAAATATCCCAATTGCGGATACTCAATGGGCTTTCGGGAGGGATGGATCACCATCACGAAAGAAATAGTACTCGGTTAAATAATGGGCATAAAGGCGGACAAGTCCCTGGACCTGACGGCTTGCATCCTAGGATCTTAAATGAAATGGCTAAAGTGATAGTGGATGGATTAATTGTAATCTGACAAATTTTCCTGGATTCTGGGAAGCTCCCAGCGTATTGGAAACCCGGAAATGTAACGCCCCTGTGTAAAAATGGAGGCAGACAGAAAGCAGGAAACTATAGATCAGTTTTCCGAACATCTGTCGTTGGGAAAATGCTGGAGTCCATTATGAAGGAAACAGATCATTTCGAAAAGCATAATTAAAACAATCATGGTTTTATCAAAGGGAATCCATGTTTGACAAATTTGATGGAGATCTTTGAGGATATAACGAACAGGGTGAATAAGAGGTAACCATTGGATGTGTTGAATTTAGCTTTCCAGAAAGCATTCTATAATATGCAACATAAACGGTTGCTGCACAAGATAAATCCGTGGTCTTGGGTTCGGGGTAATATATTAGCATTGATAGAAGATTGATTAATTAAAAGAAAATAGAGCGTCGGGATAAATTGTTCATTGTCCATTTGGCAAAGAGAAACTCGTGGGGTGCCGCAGGGATAAGTGCTGCGAACTCCACAAATTACAATCTATATTATTGATTTGGCTGAAGGAACCGTGTGCAATGTCGCCAAGTTATCTGATGAAAAAATGATGGGTGGGAAAGCAAGTTGTGAGGTGGACACAAATAATTTGCAAAGAGTTATGGCCATGCTAAGAGACTGAGCAAACATTTGGCAGGAGCAGAATAATTTGGGAAAATGTGAGGTTATCCACTTTGGTAGAAATGTATAAAAGCAAATGAGTTTTAAATGGATGAAAATTTCAAAATGCTGCAGTACGGATGGTCCTGCGGGTGAGTGTGCACGAAACACAAAAATTTAGTATGCAGATAGAGCAGGTAATCAGGAATGCAAATGGAATGTTGGCATTTATTGAAAGGGTCTTGAGTATAAAAGCAGAGAGGTCCTGCTACAAGTATACATGGCATTGATGAAGCGACACCTAGAGTACTGCGTACATTTTGGGTCAGTGGGTTGCGCCTGTACACATTGGAGTTCAGAAGGATGAGAGGTCAACTTATTGAAACATATAATATAATGAGGCGGCTCGACAAGGTTGATGCAGAGAGGACGTTTCCGCTTATATGGGAAAAAGAAAAATATGGGATACAATCTCAGAATAAGTCGCCACTTATTTAAAACTGAGAAGAGGAGGAATTGCTTCTCTCACAAGGTTGTACATCTTCGAAATCTCTGCCCCAGAGAGCTGTGGAGGCTGTTTGAATACATTTCAGGTGGAGATAAACAGAATATTGTGCGATAAGCGGGGTAAAGATTTATGGAGAGCGGGCAAGGAAATGCAGCTGAATCCATGATCAGATCAGCCACGACTTTATTGAACGGTGGAACAGACTTTATGGACCAAATGGTCTACTCCTGTTCCTATTTCTTATGTTCTTATTTCCTTATATTGTTAGGTAGAATACATTCCCCCTCTTCTCTATTTAAAATGTGCTGCCGCTTATTCTGAGACGATGTCCGCTAGTTTCACTTTCTCTACGTTTGCAAATATCCTCTCTGTATTCATCTTTTCGAGCATCTTCATTGACGTATATGTATCGATAAGAATACCTTTCAGTCTTCTGAATTTCAATGAGTATAGTCCCAATCTATTCAACCTTTCTTCACCACGTAGTGAAGCTTGTCTGAACAGCCACCACTGCATGTATATCCTTCCTAATATATGGAGTCCAGAACTGTATGCAGTACTCTAGGTGTGGCCTTCGCAATTCCATGTACAGTTGTAGATCAGACATGTTCTAATTGAATGTCGAATCTGGGTCGAGTGGCCAAATGGCTTAATCCTGCTCCAATTTCTTATGTTATTATGTTCTCATTTAGTTCATGTTCGAAACAAATACTGGACTTCCTTCAGGTCAACCAGAGATTGAAACTGAGAAAAACGTAGTGAGTGATAGCAGCAGCATCGGGACAGATGGCGGAATAGACAAGAGAGATGGTTAGATCCAAGACTGCCTCACACTCCAAAAGGCAATGAAAGTGGACTCAGTTAAATTAAGCTGGTAAAAGCGTGGTTTGTCTGTGTGGCTCAGCTGATCAAAGCGCCTGTCGAGTCAACAATAGATCCGCCATTCGTCTCCCCTTAACCCTTTAATCCCTTATCGCTCAAAAATCTCGATGTCGCCTCCTTAAATATATTCAATGACCCAGCCTCCACTGCCTAGGCTTTTTTTTACAACGCTCAAGAGGCTCATTTCTTCCTAGGTGAAAGGGCTAAAATCCTTTTAAATTTTCCGATGGCTCCAGCATTCTGGATTAATGCTCCAGTCGCTTTAGGGTGTGGGTCGAATTCCATTGCTTCCATTATTTCTGGCAGGGCTGATTTTGGCCTCAGGAAAATAATTCATCTTTTCTAAGAAGTGCTGCGTGTGACCTTGCTGTGGTGCGAGCAGCAGTGCGACAGCTGCTGTGCGGCACCGTGATCGTATAGTGGTTATACTCTGTGTTGTGGCTGCGGCAACCTCGGTTCGAATCAGAGTTACGGCCCAGTTTGCTTTTTATCTTTTGTCATCTGCAGAACCTGCTGATCGAACACAGCAAAATATCAATCTGCACTACAGGAAACAAATATTATGCTGTTCGCGGTAGATATATTTTTACTAATTCAAATGCGCCTCTTGTCTCAGCTTTTCCTGCTTTCCAGAAAAAAATAACCCTTTGCTCACAATTCTCCTCACCACAATTGTGGCAGCAGCAGTGACTGCATGAGCTGAAGGAAAAGGCGCCGGACGTCGATACTAACAAAGTCCTGGCGTGGTCGTTTAATTCACCGCGTCAAATGTGTTTTTTTTCTCGGTTCTGAATTTGTTTCACAATCGAACATATCTGGCGCTCCATTTACTGACAGACGCTAATTGTACACTTTGAACTTTGTTGCAACTGGGTGCACGGGCAGCACTAGCGGTGAGTACCGTTTGTAGCAGAGGATTTCAGTTTTGGTTAAAAAAGCAGAAAGCAGATTTAGTATACATACCACGAATCCGAGGTAGCCGAATTGTTGAGGCGAAGGACTGCAAATCCATTGTGCACTACACGTGCGGATGCGAATATAATCCTCATTGTTATTGTGCCGACCATTTGATGTCTCTGTTTGTTTTTTTACTCACCGTAAGCTTCATGTCCAAATTCACCTTTTACTCAAAGTATGCTGCACTCAGCTCATGTCATGTTCAAACTATTACCATGTATATTAATGGAAAAACATGTGTAAGATTATGGGGAGGTGGACTAATTTGATAGTTCACTCAACGACACAATACTGGCAGGAGGGAGTTCACAATTTCTTCTTTACCGACATTCGATGGGATTTCAATATGCAATGTGTTGCGTTGTTTTTTAAAGGAGGCTCATTGATCTAGTGATTTGATTCTGACTTTGGGATTATCAGTGTTGCAATGAGACAGATCCAGGGTACAAATACCGGACTGTCGTCGCCAGCGTTTAGTCAAAAATCACCTTCTCACAGCTGAAAGGCACTGCAGACAAGATCAATAATTTAATTAATTTAAAAACTTGTGAATTTGCGCCATATTTTGTACATCGTACGAAATCACAGAACTTCGCAGGAGCAACATTAAAACGAAACAACTGAGTAAAGTTATAGGCTTCGGGGTTTGAGCGGCTCTGTGTCTCATTCCACATCTGAAACACGTGGGAGGTGAGAGGAGCAGCTATTTAAAGAGGCAGAGAATGAGGAGCGGCTGTTTACAGAGCGGGAGCAGAGATTTGCGACTGTTTACAGAGCGGGAGCAGAGAGGAGCGGCTGTTTACAGAGCGGGAGCAGAGAGGAGCGACTGTATACAGAGCGGGAGCAGAGAGGAGCGGCTATTAACAGAGCGGAAGCAGAGAGAAGTGACTGTTTACAGAGCGGGAAAAGAGGGAAGAAGCTGTTTACACAGTGGGAGCAGGGAGGGGCGGTAGTTTGCAGAGCGGGAGCAGAGAGGAGCGACTGTTTACAGAGCAGGAGCAGAGAGGAGCGGCTGTTTGCACAGCAGGAGCAGAGAGGAGCGACTGTTTACAGAGCAGGAGCAGAGAGGAGCGGCTATTTACAGAGCAGGAGCACGGCTGAGTGGCAGTATCTGATGTTGCACCTGTGGCATGTCTCGAGCAGTTGCTGAATAAATTCTTTTTCAGCATCTGTTGAACTTTGCAGTGTTTTATTGCGCTTCCCTTTGTATTAAAACATGAAATAATTAATTGCGCTGGCATGAAGATTACATTTCAAAACAATGTCAGCTTTGGTGGGTCCTGTAGAATTCTCGCCTGCCACGCGGGAGACATGGATATTGTGCAAATAATAAACTTAACACATCCCTTAAACATTGTCGGGTTATAAAATATAAATGAAATAAAAACTGTGTGCGAAATTCGAAATTAAAGATCACTTGATTCTGAGGATACATAGTGCACCAACAATGATCAGCTCTTCCTTCAAAGTCAATCTAGCCCCATGAAAACGTGCGATCTAGACCTGATTGTAACCCGTTGCCATTTAACTGAAATCAGAAGCGCTATCATTGCAGCACAAGGTCTAAAGCCGACAAATGCAGCCGCATCTATAGCAAGGATCGAGCACCATGAAGACACCTGGCCTGGAAATCGGCGCGGTCACATATTGCAAGACCATCAGCAGGCCGGTGCAATTGGAGGAAGCAGCTTTCGGCGGCCCGCCCCAGAAATCAGCGCGGTCCAGGCCTGCAAGTCCATCAGCAGGCCGCGGCCTTTGGAGGTAGAAGTTTGCAGCCGCATGCCATTGCAGGGAGCAGCGCGTGCTGCTGCAGGAGGGCGATGGCTACAAAGCCAGGTCACTGATTGCAGTGCGGGCAGGCACAGCAGGATGGATGAAGGAGCGGCATGAGTCCATAGATGGAAGTGGCCGGGGCCCAATAGAGGCGTGAATCTGGGGCTCAGAAGACACGAGAGCCAAAGGGCAGCATGGGCCAACCCCCACAACGATATGTGTGCGCGCTCGGCCTGTACAGCTGAGCTGTTCTCCAGTTTGACTTGCGTATACCTTGCCACTGGATCAAGACCTACCTCTGTCAAACCTGTGTGGTTGCTGGTATGCCACGGCCACCACACGTTAAGAATTCCAAACACAGGCAAGTTCCACCCTTCACGATATGTTTCGGGATCTGGAATAATAGGACATTCATTAATACACCTGTGTACTCATTGCTTTTTGGGGTTGAAGCTCGTCATCCTCGCTTCAAGAGCCTGCCTACGATGATGATAAAAAGAAAATGCTGGAAATACACAGAAGGTCAGGCAGTATCCGTGGAGAGCGAAAAAGAGTTAACGTTTCAGTTCGATTGTGGTTCCTAAAAACATGTCTGGAGGTGGGTGCAATGAGGAACAGCTGCTTAAATGAGGGAGCAGATAAGACAGGGTTTCGATTCCCGACCAATTGCAATGTCCCGTTTTACTAATGAATTTCAGTAAACAAATTCAATTTAAATTTACATGAAGCGCTGCACAAAGAAAACTCCCATTTGCGGATTTCAGACCGCCATATCTCGGTCTGTGACGTTGCTCCATTTGCCTTGCAATCTCGGTGCTGCAGATATCGGCCCCCTAGCACTATGATCATCCTAAAAACAGTTGTTGGTTTTCTGTTGACAAGAAAGCTAACTGCCGTAATTGCAAAATACAGCAACAGGATATATATAAAAATCAGCAATCGATCAATCGGCATTGCTTGATTCCGAAGCTGGGCGGTGTATGTTTCAATTTATTCACAAGATGGCTGGTTTACTGATCCAACAAGATGACTTCGTCATTGTTTGGGTTAGGGATCTCAACGAGGTCCGCAACACCCACGCCATGACAGAAGCTGATGACTGCTGGATGAACCAACGCCTAATCCATCCTGCTATTAAATAAACGTAGATTCCAAACAGCATCGGGAAAAGAAACGCTGGCGTAGGAAAACCAACGCTGGAGCACTCAAAGAACCTATTCAGAAAGCGCTAATCCGACAGCGCCCCGAAACCAACTTCAGGAATTCCAGTCAGCCGGAGAGGCAGAGTGGCCACATTGCCTGGTCTGCCCTGAAGGCCTCGATAGTTAGCAGCTATGCAGAGACGCTTGATAAATCCTTCAGGAAACATCAAGACTGATTCGACAAAAATGACCAGGAGGTCCACGAGCGAATAAGCCAATAATGCGAATCATTCTAGAATTGGAAACAGATGCACAATTCCAGACCAAGAAGGCAGTTCTTTAGACATCTGAAGGCCGCGATCCAAGATAGAACTCGCGACCTAAAGAACAGATGGTGGGTAGTAATAGCGCAGGAATTCCAGCAATGAGCTGACAAACACGACGTGCATACATTAATTAGTGCATTCAAGACCAATTACGTTCAAGCAGTGAAGTTTGTACCCAACCGAGGGTCAGAAACGGAAGTGTAATTATCAAGGAAGAGAAGCAGTAAATGCCCGCTGGAATGCGTACTTCGAAATCTGCTTATGAGAGACTCTGTCTTCGAAATGAGTGACCTCGAATCCATTCGACAGCATGCTAACCGTCACCAACTCAGAAAAATCGCAGCCCGGCACAAAGTTCAAAAGGCCACCCGATAATTGAAGAACAACAAGGCCTCAGGAGCACATGGAATCCCCGCCGAAGCACTAAAGCATGGCGGGGAATTACTGTTAGCACGAATCCATGAACTGATTTTATTATTTGGAATGAGGAGAGCAGGAGTAGAGGATTCCGGAGACATTGTAATTGTGACGAGCTCCAGCAAAGGCGACAAGTCCGTTTGCGACAATTACAGAGGAGCTTCCCTGCTTTCTGCGCCAGGGAAAGTCATCGGAAGAAGCCTCCTGATCCGTTTCACGCAGAGACTGTCGAGTCACAGATTCGTAGCATAGATTCTGCCCACTGAGGTGCAAAATGGACATGATCTTCTACCACGCGACAAATTCAAGCTAAATGCGTGGAGCAGCGTCGATCTCCGACATATCCAGGCGATTCACTGGATCTTCAGACACATGGGTTGGCAGATTTACCAGCAATTCGAGATCTTTAGGAGCAACAGGAGTTTGAAAAGCAACATTTTATGCATGCATGGAGAGGGGACGAGTCTGCGCTTTTCAGTTAATAAAATGAGATCTTGCTGCTTGGTCACTGTGCCTCACAACCAAGGAGCTGATCTTAATATTTCCAAGGGAAAGTACTGGCTGTGCTGAAAATCAGAAATTCAAACAGCGATTGCTGGACATAATCAGCAGGCCAGAAAACATTTCTGGGGAGCTAAGTAAATCTAACGTGTCAGATTGATGACGAATCATCACAACTGGGAATAGTTCGAGTTGTAGCAGGTTTTAAACTGGTTCCGAGGCAGTAAAATGGATCGGGGCTGGGGACGGAACAAATGGGAAGCTCTGTGACAGGATGGAAGGCACGAGATCAAATGAATCAAGGGATTGATGGTGCAAAGCAAAAGGGATACAATTGGTCAATTAAAGAACAAAAGATGGGTCCAGTGGATCTCTAAATGGGAACTGCAGAATCATTAACAGCAGCTAGTGTCCAAAAAATTGAAGCATTGTTTAAGACCTTCAGTTGTTGTACTCAATCTTGAGTACAGAAGTTTGGAAACTACCGAATCGAAAGATGAGGTGCCGTTCCTCGAGCTTACATTCAGTTTAATTTCACCAAAAACATCGATCTTAGTAGGGGAGTGCGCCTGAGAATTAAGATAACTTGTGACTGGCTGCTCAGTGTCAAGCTTGCCGACTGACCCAAGGTGCCGCACAAAGCGATCACCCAATCTGTGTCTGGTCTCCCCAGTGCAGAGGAGACCACATGGTGAGCAGCGAATACAGTATAACACATTGAACGAAATACAAGTAAAACACTGTTTTACCTGGAAGGTGTGTTTGGGTGCCTGGACAGTGGGTAGTCAGGAGGTAACAATGCAGGTGTTGCATGTCCTGCGCTTGCCTGGGAAGATGTCCTGAGAAGGGAAGGCGCTGCTTAGAATGGCTTCGGAATGGACCAGGATGTTGCGGAAGAAGCAGTCGCTTCAGAATGGGAATGGTAAGAGAGGGGAAGAAGAGTTTGGTGGTTAAATCACGGTAGAGAAAGCAGACATAGCGGAGTATATTACATTGATTTTGGAGGCCGGTAGGGTGGAAGGTGAGTGCAAGGTTAAATACTTATTTTTTGTATGAGAGGGCGAGAATGCGTGAGCGCAGATTTGCGGGAAATAGTACGAACATGTTCGAGGGCAAAGACAACCAAGGTTGAGGGGAATATTCTGTTATGACAAAAGGATGTCCTATTGGAAGCACTGGTATAGAAGATTAAAGCGATAGGGATAGGAGGTCGATGGATGGGTTACAGTGATATGGATAGGCAATCCAAGGAAGGGTTACGGAGATAGAGATCGGGATAGGCAGTCCATGGATGGCTTAAATATGGATAGGCAGTCGATGGATGGCTTGCAGAGAAATGGATAGGGATCGGCAGTCCATGGATGGGTTATGTAAATAGGGATAGGGGTCCATGGTTTTGTTACAGATATGGATTTGAATAAAGAGTCCATGAATGGGTTACAGAGAAAGTGATAGGGATAGGCAGTTCATGAATGACTTAAAACTAGGGATTGGAATGAAAGTCCACTGATGGGTTGCAGAGACAGGGATAGGCATTGGCGGTCCATCTGTGGGTTATAGCGACGATAGAGATAGGCATCGGCGGAGCATGAATGGGTTTCAGTGCTGCGGATAGGACTAGTGGCCCATGGATGGGTTACAGCAATTGGGATCGGGTTATGCGGTCCATCATTGGGTTTCAGAGATAGCGATGGGAATATCCAGTCCTTGGATTAGTTACAGAGGTAGTGATATAGTCAGGTGACCCATGGATGGGTTACAGAGATAGGGATCGGCAGTCTTTGCATCAGTCACAGAAATAGGTATAGGAATAGGCGGACCATGGATGGGCTACAGAAATAGTGATCAGAGCAGGTAGCTAATGGATGATGTACAGCGATAGGGATCATCAATCTATGGATGGCTGTAAGCGATACGGATAGGATTCGGAGGTCCATGGATGAGTTACAGAGATAGGGATAGCAGTAGTCAATCCATGGATATGTGACAGCAGTAGCGATGCAGATAAACGGTCCGTGGATGCGTTACAGCAATAGGGAGAGTATTAGGAAGACAATGGACGGATCACAGCATTAAATACAGGAATAGCGGGGTCCATTGATGGGTTACAGTAATAGCGTTAGGGATGCGCAATCCATGGATGGGTTACAGAAATAGGCATAGGAATAGGCAGGCCATGTTGGGTTACAGCGCAAAGGAAAGGAAAAGACAATCAATGGTTGGGGTAAAGAGATAGGCATAGGGAAAGGCAGTCCATGGATAGATTGCTGAGATTGGTATAGGACGAGTCGGTCCATGGATGGGTCACAGCGTTAAGGATAGCAATAGACAGTCCATGGATGGGTTACAGAGATAGGGATAGGAATAGGCAGGCCATATTGCGTTACAGCGATAAGGATAGGAATACACAGTCGATGAATGGGATAAAGGAAAGGGCATAGGGATAGGTTGTCCATGCAAGGGTTACAGTAACTGCTATATGAGCAGGCGGTCCATAGATGGGTCACAGCGATAAATATAGGAACAGAGAGTCCCTGGATGGGTTACAGAGATAGGAATAGGGATAGGCAGGCCATGTTGGGTTACACCGCTAGGAATAGCATTAGACAGTCCATGGATGGGGTAAAGCGATAGGGATAGGGACAGGCACCCCATGAATGGGTTGCAGAGATACAGATAGGGATATGCAGTCCATGAATGGGCCTCAGCGAAAGCGATGGGAATAGACGGTCCATGGAAGGATGGCAGAGATAGGTATCGGAATAGACAATCCATGGATGGGTGGATGGGTTACAGTGATGGGGTTAGGTGAAGGTGATTGATGGATGGGTGACAGATAGTGAATGGAATAGGCTGTCTATGGATTGGTTACAACGTTAGGCATCGGGTCAAGCTGTCCAAAAACAGTTTACAGAGATAGGGATAGAAATAGGCGGTCTGTTGATGGGTGCCAGTGATGGGGATAGGGATAGGGGGTCCATTGATGGGTTACAGTGATAGGGATAGGAATCGGCGGTCCATGGATGGGTAACAGTGATCGGGATAGGGGTAGGCAGTCAATGGATGGGTTGCAGCCGTAGTGATAGAGATCGGCTGTCCATGGATGGATTATAGCGATAGGGAAAGGAATAAGAGTTCCGTGGATCGGTTGCAGCGGAAGGCATAGCGGTTAGGCTGTCCATAGAAGGTTTACAAAGACAGCAATAGGAATAGGCGGTGCATGGATGGGTTACAGCGTTAGGGATATGGATAGGCAGATGACTGCTCTTTTAGAGCACATCCAAGTACTTAAAAAAAATATGATGATCGTTCTGCATCTGCCATCCATTCAGACTGTGAGTTCCAGACTCCCAGATCTGTCTTGGTGAAGAACTGCTTCCTTATCACCCATCTAATCCTTCTACCAATCACATTAAATTTATACCCCGGTTAAATACCCATCTGCTATTATTGGGCGCAAAGAATCATCAGCTAGAGAGGCAAGGGCTCAACATCTGAATGCGAGAGACAGGATCAGAGGAGCAGTTAACGTTCTGGGTTGTGGACTTCATAAGTGCTGGAAATAAATTGCTGTCAGGTAGAGATAAATTATTCACTCTGGTGCGAGTGTCCAGCTCAATAGCGGAAAACTGTAAAATTAGAGATATCACATTCAGTGATGAGTGAGGAATCAGTTTCTCACACAGAGGGTAGCAGAAATCTGGAACTCTCTTCCCTACTACGCTTTTGAGGCTGAGAGTCAAATTACAATTTCAAAATACAGATTTGTAGATTTTTGTTCGGAGAGAATATTAAAATTTATGGAATTATCACGGGCAAATCACATATATCAGCCGTGATATACTTAAATGGCAGAACAGGCCCTCCTGTTTCTAATTGCCTATAACTGTAATATGATAGAAATATAAACAGCTGCAAATAAACATTGCATTTTATTCATATTTAACAGCAAAAAATCCGTGCCATCCGCAACAAATCTATGGTCAGAGGCAAATTCTCGAAGCAGCTGTGTGATCTTCTTGTGGTTCCCTTGATTCACTCTCCAATTCCTCCCACACGTTGACATTTTTTAACCTTGTTTTAAATCTGCTGCTCTGGGCTAGTGCTTTCCACAGTTTGTATAAAAACGGTTTTACAGCTTGAAACCTGTATTTATCATTTATGAATCAGCAAAAGGTGCAAAGATAGAGCTTCTGTCGTCAAATAAAGAGGATTCAGTAAAGCATTTGGCATCATCGTGTCGATTTGAACAGAATTGAATCGAAATCTTTCAAGATGAAATATTTTATTTACTGAATCACAATAAACAATATATTTTTACAAATGTTGGGAAATTAGTTCCACTACGTCAGAGGAGGAATTGTGTGATCCCCACTTTTTATTCATGTCGGACCCAAACTCAGGTATCCATTCCGGATCCATTCAGAGATTGACACAGAGATAAAAGCAGCGAGTGATACAGCCAGCATCAGCACAAATGGCGGATTAGACCAGAGAGATGCATTGATGTAAAAACGGTTTCAGAATTCAACCGGTAATGACAGGCATCTGATAGATGTCAGTATCTGGAGGCGATGCATCAAAAGCATGATTTTGACTCTATGACTTAACAGGTTAAAGCGCCTGTCGAGCCAATTAAAGATCCAGGCATCGATTTCTAAAGGGCCTGCTCTTTTCTCTCCTTATATCCCACGATATGCGAATTTCTGACTGTGTGAATGGGCTACAATCATTTTAAATGTAACTACGGCTGCATTAGTTCACATTCTGGATTAACGCTCCAGTCGCTGCGGTGCGTGGGTCGGATCCCACTGCTGCGATCATTTCTGGCGAGGCTCATTCAGGCCTATTCAAAAAAATCGCTGTTTTTTTAATGTTTTGTGAGACTTTGCTCTGTTCAGAGCAGAGTTTCAGTAGATGATATGTGGCGCAGTGATCGTATAGTGGTTCGTAATCTGCATCGTATTCTGCCGCAGCAACCTTGGTTTGAATCCGAGTTACAGCACAGGTTACTTTATAACTTTTGTTCACTGTGGAATCTGCTGATAGAATTCAACGAAATATTTGTCATTACTGCATTAAACAAATACTATTTTGTTGGTGTTGAAAACCTATTTGCTCCTTTAAACCCGCCTCACCTCACAGCTTTTTCTGCCTTCCACAATCAGTAACCCTTTACTCACAATTCGCTCCACAACAATACTTCTGGCGACGGCAGCGGCCGCCTGGCCAAAAGGATAAAGCGCCTGACTTCGATACTAATGAAAAACTGTCGTCGTAATTTAACTCACCCATCAAAAATGTTTCTTCTCTTTTCTGATTCTGTCTCAAAACCGGCCATTTGTGATGCTCCCTCACCTGAAGTAACGGAAGGCCTTTTACTTACAGAAGCTGGTTGCAGATTTTCAATATTGTCGATCAAGGTGCACGGACTGGACAAGCGGAGAAGGAGACTTTGCCACAGCTAATTTAGTTTAGATGCAAAAAGCAAGAAACGGGGTGGCTAATCAAATTTAGCACGGAGAGGAATAGGTTGAGACGTCAAGGCGATAAACTATAAATCATTGTGCTCTGCACGGGTGGCTTCAATTCCCATTTTCGTCATTATTGCATCAAAAATTCGATACCTGTCGTATTTTGTCATTCACCTTAAACCTCATATCCAAATTCACCTTTATATCCCAAGCATGCTACATTCCACTCATATCAAGTTATTAATATTTACATTCAAGGGATAACCTTTTTTGGACCAAGTGGTGTGGGACTCTCAGAGAGCCAGCACAGGTACGATGGGCTGAATAACATATTGCAGCTTCTTCAGAATCTGACATTTCAATCCGTGGTTGCTTTGCTTTATGGGCATGATTCTGTCTTTCTGGATTTCACAGCTGAGTTTCAAACAGTCCCGAATTCAAACCCCGGACGAACGAGGCTCAATTTTATTCAAAAATTAGCTTTTCAAATCCGATCGACATTCCAGAAAACATAAATATTTTAAATTAAATTTACGTGATCTCGTGCGATTTTCCCACGTCGACTGAAGTCCCACATCTGAAGAGGAGCGATATGAAATTCAACTTACTAAGTATGGTTAAATGTTTCCAGCTGTATTCGACTCTGTGTCTCATTGAATGTCTTATACCCATTTTCGATTCCGGCCAAAGCAGCACCTTGACATTTGGCTTTCTGTATTCATGAGCTCGCTGATTTGGGAGAAACTTACATTTAGCTTCAACCCTCTATCTTCACGAAACACCGACTGCCCAGAATTTCTGTCAGGCTGTTTTTTTCTAGCGCTGAAAAGATGTGAGAAGTTGACTGTTGTATTGATCCCATGATGCCGAATACATACCGTACAGGGTTCTATATTGGCCAGGAATCAAACCGGCTTGACCAGGCTTCCTGTACTGAGTAAATGGGTTGCGGACCATATCTTTCCATTCGGCACTTTACAACCTTCCGGTCTCAACAGAAATTTAAATAAATCGTAGCTTAACCTGTACTCCCACACTCGGGCAGCAGATGCAGAAAATATTCTGCTGTTCCCACTAACACCTTCTCTGGAGCAACTTTAGTTTCTTTACTGCCCTATTACCATCCATGTTAGTGCGCATTAAATGCAGGAATATTGAGAATATAAATCTCTCCCATAACAGTAAAGTCAATATTGGGCATCGGCCCAATATGTTGGAAATATAACAGGTACCGAATAATACCAATATTGTCACAAGAGAAATCCCTCCCATCTGAAAAATGAATCAATATCTGGTCATGGGCTGTGCATGTTGGAATGTGAATGTTTACTGAGTGTTCAGCAATTATATTCATAGAATGAAACCATCCCATGTTGGGAAATGTGCTGTGTATCTTGGAACTTCAGTGGGCACTGTGTGTTAGAGAGCACATGTAGAGGAAAAATCTCTCATGCATCAGTAAAGTATCAGAATTGATTATGGGTTAGTTATATTGGAAATATAAAGGTTACTGATGTACAACATGTAATACAAATATTTTTAGCACATAAACTGCCATTCGGTCAATCAGGTCAGTGTCTATGTTTGTGTCCTGCAATGGCCTGCTTCCTCCTATCTGCATCTAACCCCTTCAATGTCAGCAGTCGTATGCGTATATGTACTTCCTTGAATGCATTTATGTGTTTCGGTCTTCCCCTGTTTGTCTTCTCTTAGGCACTCGCTCAGATTCGAGGATGACTTGCTTTCTCACTAATATTTTTTCTCAGGTGAGTGATGAGAAAATGCGAGAACTGCAGTCTTTGTCACCAGTTGGGCAGGCGGTGGTAGAAAGGACGGAATGGTGTGGTCGTTGGGTTGTCGTGGGCTTCTTCCCCTGTTTGCGTTTGTCTTCCGTGTGATTCAAGCGAAGAGACATGAGGTGTTTGGCGCCTTCCCAAATGTTTCTGCCTCACTTTGAGCAGTCTTGGTCCAAAGATTTCCAGATGTCGGTGGGAATGTAGCAATTTTTCAAGGATGTTTTGAGAATGTCCTTGAAGAGTTTCTTCTGCCACCATGGACTTGCTTGCCCTTTTGGTGCTCTGAGTAGAGCACCTTATTTTGGCAGATTAATATCGGATATGAGGACGAAGTCACCTGTCCATCATAGCTGGTGGAGTGTGGTCAATGCTTCCATGCTGGAGATGTTTGCCTGAGCGAATATACTGACATTGGTGTTCCTATGCTGCCAATGTATTTGCAGGAAATTGCCGAGGAAGCATTGTTGCTACTTCTCCAGTGTTTTGAAGGGCCTGCTCTATAAAGGCTATGCCTGTGAAGCATGGAGGAGGGGGAACATTACCGCTGCCCAGGAGGCATTGAGCTTGGTGCCGGGCTTCAGATCCTGCTCATTGAAAACTCACTTCCTCAGGCAACAGAACGTTGCACTGGCACACTGAAGGCGGTGTTGGACTTTGTCTTCGTCGTCTTCCCTTGTTGATATTAGCCTTCCGAGGCATGCAAAATAGTCCACGTTGTCCAAGGCCTCGACATGGTTCTTGATAATAAGATGGCCGTATTGTATGGCGGTGCAGGTTGGTCAAAAACCTTTGTCTTATGGATGGTTAATGTAAGGCCCATGCTATCGTACGCTTCGCTGCTGGTATTGACGAAGGTATGGAGTTCGACCTTCCACTGTGCACAGACGCAAGCATCCTCTGCATACTATAATTAAATCGCAGATGGAGGGACGACCTTGGATCTGGACTGGAGGAGACGCAGTTTGAACAATTTTACACTTATTCTGTAGATTAGCTCAAAAGTAGAGGAGAGCATATTGAGAGTGAGATGGATCATTGCAGAAAGGAAGATCCAGAAGAGCGTTGGTATAATGACTCAGCCTTGCTTGACCCCGGTTCGCACGTGTGTGGTGGATCCGTTGTTCAGCATCATGGCTTGCATGTCATCGTGAAGCAGGTGGTGGATAATGAAAACAATTTGAGAGCAGCTGAAATTGAAGAGGACACTCCATAATCCCTCACCTGTGACGGTGTCGAAGATCTTTTTGAGGTCAAAGTAGGTCCTGTCCAGTGTTCGATGCTGCTCCCTGCGTTATTCTTTAATTTTGCACTAAGTGAAGCTCAAGACCACTGTGCCGCTTAGTGGGCTGAATCTGCACCAAGAATCAACGAATCTTCAGTCACTTGGAGAATTTGATTGAGGAGGATTCTTCGGATGACTTTCCCTTGGGCAGACAGCAGGGAAACGCTTCTGTAATTTCCGCAATAGGACTTTTCACCTCTCTTGAGGATGGCCATGATTACAACGTCTCCTAGATCCCATGGCATGCTCTCCGCATTGCAAATGACAGAAATTATTTCATGCATTCGCACCAGCAGTCATTCCCCGCCATTCTTTAGTGTTGCAGCTGGTTTACCACATGCTCACGATACCTTGTTGTTCTTCAATTGTCGGATGGACTTTGGAACCTCATGCCGGGCTGTGGTTATGCTGAGTTCCTGGTGGGTAGGATGCTGTCGGATGGAATCGAGGACACTTATTTTGAAGAGAGAGTCTCTGATAGAGATCTCGAAATACGGCTTCCAACGGGCACTGACTGCTTCTCTGTCCTTGATTGGGTACGGTTCCGATCCTGACACTCATTGGGGTGCAAACTTCACTGCTTGGATCGTAGTTGGTCTTGACTGCGCCAATGAATCCATGCACACCGTGTTCATCAGCAAGTTGCTGGATCTCCTGTGTTATTTCCCTTCTTCATCTGTTCATTACTTCGCTAGTTTTATCTTGGACCTCGGCCTCCAGATGTCTAAATAACTGCTTTCTTGCTCTCTAATTTTGCTGCTGCTACCAGTTGAAGAATGCCTTGCATTTGTGGGGTGGATTATTAGCTCCTGGATTACCTGCTTATTCTTGTCGAACCAGTCTTGATGTTTCCTGGTGGATTTAGCAAGCGTCTCGACACAGGTGCGAACTTTCGAGGCCTTGAACGCAGACCAGACACTTCGGACACTTTGTGCCTCCAGTTACTGGAATTCCTGAAGTTGGTTGTGGGACATTGTCTGAATAGGGCTTCCTTAGTAGAGTATTTGAGTGCTCAAGCTTTGGTTTTCCTGGGCCAGCGTTTCTGTTCACGCTGCTGTTTTGAGTCTACATTAATTTAAGTAACAGAGTGGATTAGCTGTGGCCCATCCAGCAGTCACCAGCTCCTGTCATGGCGTGGGTGATGTGGACGTCGATGCGATCCATCGTCCAGACGATGACATAGTCATCTTGTTGGAACCATAAACCACCAACCCGGTGAAAGAATTGAATGACAGAATGCCCAGCTTCGGAATCGAGTTATGCCGATTGGTCAAAAGCGGATTTTAAAATATATTCTTTTGCTGAATTGAGCAATTATGGCAGTCAGCTTTCATAAGATCGACAACTAAACTGTTTCAGAATGAACATAGGCCCAGTTTGGCCGATATATGCAGCACCGGGATTACATCGCAAATGGAGCAGCGTCACAGATCGTGATATGACGGGCTGAAACCCATAAATGAGAGTTTTCTTTGCAAAGTGCTTCATGTAACTTTTTAAATGCAATTTGTTTATTGAAATTCATTAGTAAAACCAGGGATCGGGATTGACCTGGAATCGGACGCGCGTCTTCTCTGCTCCATTTTAAATAGCTGCTCCTCACTGCACCCTCCTATAGACATGTTCTGAGGGAGCATCATGGACCTGAAACATAAACTATGTTTTTCTCCCCACAGATATTGCCTGACCGTCTGTGAATTGCCAGCATGTCCTGTTTATACCCTTCTTATAAATGCGATTGCACTTGTCGGCTTTGGAACTTGTGCTGCAATGGTAGTGATTCTGATTCCAGATCAGTCAGTGGGTTTCAATCACGTCTGCATCGCACGTTTTCATTGGGCCAGCATCACTTTGAAAAAAGAGCTATCCAATTTTGCTAAAATAAATATTCTCAGAATCAAGTGATCTGTTCCTATCGATTTTCACACAGTTATTTTTAATTTATAGTTTATATTTCAACAATATATAAGGCATGTGTTACGTTTATTGTTTGCACAATAACGATGTCTCCCGCGTGTCAGGCGAGTATTCTTCCCCTGAATCAGCAAAGCATAGCTTGTTTTTGTCGTGTACAGAAGAACTCCACGAGTCTGATGACAGGGAGCTAAACTTAGTGTGTCCTTAGACTTCTTTATTACAATTCCAGTGTGCGTAAGCAACATGCCAGACAACATTTTATACTGGCCCTGCACGTGTGTGCAGGGGACCATGAGGACTTCAAAATTCGCGCCCTCTGGTGGCAAGTATTACATCGTTTTATGCATAACATCACTCCCACCTTCGGTACAAGTTATTTACAAGTTGAGGCGATCCAGAGCATTTCGCCCCCTGGTTTATAATCTAAGTTAAAACCCTGGACGTGTGAGTTGGACGGATCATTTCTGCGCTGCAACACGGCTGCACTGACCGGACTGTCAGGAACGGTGGATTCATCCTCGTGATTGCCAACGAGTTCGATTACTGGTTGTGTGTGTTTTGGTGGATCGTCGATGGTGATGTCCTCTTCAAGTCGTACCTGGCTGTCAGTAAATCGCAAATTGGTCTGATCTAAATACTTTCTGCACGTTTCGGCATTTAACAGTTTGAGTATAAACACCCTATTGCCTTCCTTGGCAAAAAACAGTGCCAGCAATCCACTTGGAACCATGACCGGAATTCAGGACAAATCGAGGGGCGTTACCATCAATGTCACGTGAATCAGCCACGTGTTCGTGGTACATGTTCTGCCGGTGTCGCCGTGTTTGCACGTGTTAAATTGATCCAGATGGACGAGAGACAGCCTGTTTTTCTTTGCTTTCTTCATTAACTATTCTTTATTGCAACTCCAAAGTGCCTAAACAGCATGGTAGCCAATCTTGTATACTGGCCCTGCCCTTGTCTGCAGATGACCACTTTGTATCCAGCAGTCGTGTCCTCTGATGGCAAGTATAACATAGTTACATACATAGCAGCTTTTTTATTTAATCTTCAAGCCAGCGCAATTAATCATTGCATTAGTTTTAACACAAAGTGAAGCAAAATTATGCACAGCAAAGTACTTCAGATGCTAAAAAAGAATTTCTTCAGCAACTGCTCGAAAACCTCACAGGTCGGGAACTAGGCACTGCAACTCAGCTCTGCTCCTGCTTTGTAAACAGCCGCTCCTCTCTGCTCCCGCTCTGTAACCAGCCGATCCTCTCTGCTCCCGCTCTTTGAACTTCCGCCCATCATGCTCTGCCTCTTCACACCTCCCACGTGTGTAACACATCCAATGAGACACAGAGCCGCAGACACGCGGAATCCAATAACTTTAGTCAATTGGTTTGTTTTAACATTGCTTCTGTGAAGCTGTGTGATTTCGGACGATGTACAAAATACGTGCAAATTCATACATCTTAATTTAAATTCTTAATCTGTTCTGCAGTGGCTTTCGGCTGTGAAAATGTGATTTTTGACTAAACCCTTGAGACAATAGTCAGGGAATTGCACCCAGGATCTGTCTCATTTCAAAGCTGAAAATCCCATAAGCAAGAATCAAATCGGTAAACCAACGAGCCTCCGATAAAAAGAAATAACGCAACTCATTACGTATTCAAATTTCATATTCTGTCTGTAAAGATTTAAATTTAAAGCGCATCCTGCCTGTGCTGTGTCTATGACAGAGCTATCAAATTAGTCCCACTCCCCATAATTCTACATTTTTTTTCCTTTTACTATAAATATTAGTAATTTGTGAAATGACATGAGCTGAGTATAGCATATTTGGAGCAACAGGTGAATTTGGACATTAAGCTTCAGCGATTAACAAAGGAAACTGAAGCATTAAATGTTGAAGGCAATAACAACGAGGATTATATTCGCATCGGCGAATGTAGCCGCACAATGCATTAGCAGACCTTTGCCTGAACCAGTCGGCCACAACATTTTGCTGCAAGATTGTAATCAGTCTCTCAGGTTTCTGGTTTTTGCATTCAAACAGCAATCCCTAGCGAAAAACGGAACTCAACGCTTGTCCTGCCCATGCAGCAAGTTGCAACAATGTTGAAAGAGTACAATTAGCGTCTGTCAGTAAAAGGCCTTTTCTTGCTTCAGGTGAGGCAGCCTCAGAAATGTTACGTAGTGCAACAGTTTCAATGCAGAGAAAAAGAAACGATTGACCGGGGGAATTAAATTCCCACGACAGAACTTCTTTGGTGTTGAATTCAGGCGCCTTTTCCATTCACCCACGCAGCCACTGCTGCCGCCATTACAGTTATTGAAGGGAGCATTTTAAGGAAAGGTCTATTGTTTCTGGAAGGCAGAAAAAGCTGAGAAAACAGGTCCGTTTGAAAGGGTATACATGTTTCTACTGGCAACAAAATAATACATGTTTATGAAAGTAAAGATTGTTGTGCTGCTGTGTTCTATCAGCAGTTGCCGGAGAGGACAAAAGATAAAAAGTAAACTGTACCATAACTCCGATTTGAACCGAAGTTGCTGCGGCTACAACGGAGAGTACTAACGAGTACACGATCAGAGAACCCTACATCAATTACTGCAAGTATGCTCTGAAAAAACAAATTAATTATCAGCACTGCTGGATTATATTGGTCAAGCAAAAATTAGCCCCACCAGAAATTATGGCACCGGTAGAATTCCACCGACACTCTGCAGCGATTATTGTGTCAATCCAGAATGGAAACTGGTGCAGCGGTAGTTATATTTAAAAACCCTTTCACGCGGGAAAAATAACGGCCATTGTGCGTAGTGAAAAAAATTTAGGGCGCATTGAAGGTTGAACCCAAGACTGTCGTGTTAATTATACAAGTGTTTTGACTACTTAAGCCACGGAGCCAAACCACAACTTTACCAGCTTGCCTTCACTGACTAATTTCAGTCAGCTACCTGTCACTACCTTTTGGATTCGGAGGCTGTTTTGGATCTAACCATCTCTCTTGTCTATTCTGCCATCTGACTCGATTCTGCAGCTACCTCTCGCTGCGTTTATCTCAGTTGCAATCTGTGGTTTGATGCTGAAGGAATTCCAAAGTTTCTATCGAACATGAACAAAATGAGAACGTACGAACATAAGAAATTAGGGCAGGAATAGTCCATTTCGCGACTCCAGCCAGCTCCGACATTCAATACGATCATGGCTGCTCTGCTCATGGACTCAGCTCCTCTTCCTGCCCTCTCTCCATAATCCTTTAAACCCTTAACACTCAAAAATCTGTTGATTCCCCATTTAATATATTCAATGACCAAGCCTCCACAGCTCTCTGGGGAAGCGAATTCCTCAGATCCACTACCCACTGAAATAAGACGTTTCTCCTCACCTCAGTTTTAAATGGGCGGCCTCTGATTCTCAGATTATGCCGTCTAGATCTAGTCTGCCCTATCAGTGGAAACATCCTCTCTGCTTCGACCTTGCCAAGCCTCCACTTAATATCATACGTTTCGATAAGCTTACCTTTCATTCTTCTGAATTCCAATTAGTAGAGGCCCACACGACTCAAATTTTCCACATTTTACAATCTCTTCATCTCTGGAATCAACCTTTTGAAACGTATCTGAACTGCCTCCAAAACGAGTATATCCTTTCGTAAATATGGAAAACAAAACTGCACGCATTATTCCAGGTGTGGCCTCACAAATGCCCTGTACTACTGTAGCAAGACATCCCAGCTTTTATACTCCAATCGCCTTTGCAAGAAAGGCCAAGATTCCATTGGCCTTCCTGATCACTTGCTGTGCATGCACACTACTCTTTTTGTGTTTCAAGCATAAGTACCCCTATTTCCGGCTGTACAGCAGCACTTTGCAATAATTCTACATTTAAATAATAAATAGCTCTTAATGTTGCTGCTCTCATACTTTCCAACATTATACTCCATCTGCCCACTCACTTAGCCTGTCTATTTCCTTTTGCAGATTTTGTGTGTGCTCTTCACGCACTGCTTTTCCTCCCATCTTTGTATCGTCGGCAAACTTAGCTACGTTACACTCGTTACTTTCCTCCAAGTCGTTAATATAGATTGTAAATAGTTTGAGCCCAGCACTGACCCGTGCAGCAGGCCCCTGGTTACAGATTGCCATCATGAGAATGAACCATTTATTTCTACTCTGTGTTTTCTGTTCATTAGGAAATCCTCTATCAATGCTAGTATATTACCGCCGAACACGTGAACCTTTATCTTGTGCAGTAATATTTTATGTCGCACGTTGTCAAAGGCTTTCTAGAAGTCCAGATACACCACATCCACTGGATCCCTTTCATCCACCCTGTTCCTTACGTCCTCAAAGGATGTGCCAAAAATGAATTCCCCTGCATGAATCCATGCTGACTCTGCCTGGCCTAATTTTGCTTCTCCAAGTTTCCTGCTGCTGCTTCTTTAATAATGGACTTCAACATCTTCCCATCCACAGAAGTTAGGATAACTGGTCTATATTTATTTGCGTTTTTATCGGCCTCCTTTTTGAAATAGGGGTGTTACATTTGCTGTATTCCAATCTGCAGGGACCATCCCAGGATCCAGGGACTGTTGGTAAATTACAACCAAAGCATCCACTATTCCTGTCGCTACTTCTCTTAATACGCTAGGATGCAAGCCATAGGGTGCAGAGGACTTTTTTGCCTTTAGTCCATTAGCTTACTTAGTGCCACAACGATAGTGATGTTGATTGTGTTCAGTTCCTTCCCCCCTATAGCCCCTTGACTATCCATTGTTGGCATATTTTTAGTGTCCTCGACCGTAAATAATAAAACACAATATTGTTCAGAGTTTCTGCCATCTCCTTGTTTCCCATTACTAATTCTCCAGTCTCGTCCTCTTAAGAACCAACATTTAACCTAGCCACAATTTTCATTTTTATATATCTATAGAAACTCTTGCTATGTGTTTTTATATTTCGGGTTAGTTTACTTTCATAGTCGAGCTTCCCATTCTTAATCATTTTTTTAAATTCTTTGTTGGCTTTTAAACGCTTTCCAATCTTCTGCCTCCCACTAGTTTTGGCCATATTGTCTGTCTTTGTTTTTAATTTGATACCGTCCTTTGTTTCATTAGTTAGACATGGAAGGCTATCTTTTCTTTTTCGCAGTTTCCTCCTCAGTGGAATATATTTTTCTTGAGAGTTGTGAAATATCTCATTTTATGTACACCGCTATTCATCAACCGTTCATCAACCTAATGATTGGACATGCAGTTTGGTTTTATAAAGTTAAAATATAATTAACTAGCGCATCTAGGGCAAGACTCGAACCTGCAAACTTTTGATAACATTCTGATTTACACAAGAATCACACACTTATTATTTAAGTCACATCGTATCTGCAATTAACATTCATGAAATGACGATAATGATAGATTAAAGCCCCTGATTGTATTTATTTCAGTTCCATTATGTACACTCCAACAGCGGAAGTGAACCATTCACTGATTGAAATACGAGAAGTCGAGAAGTCGAACCACAATCAAAGCGTTTCCTCACCGCCTCCTTTCCTGCTTTTCTCCTGCCCTCGGGATATCTATTTTAAACATGACTCCACATAAAACCTTCTAATTCAATTAAATTAATCCACAGCTGAGGCTCTTAATCTAAGCCGCTGAAGGCATTTCACCAAGTCACTCCCCTGTCAGTGCCAATCATTTGACCCGAACTGTCTCCTTGAGGAGTGTCCCCATCCGCAACATCGCCCGACACCGCCGCTACCGTCACCCATCAGCTGCTGAAATCGTGACCATGCCTTCGTTATCTCTGACTTGTCAACTCCACCGCACTCCTTACTGACATCCCACGATCTACCCTATTTAAACTTGAGGTTGTCGCCAAACTCTCTGGCTGTATACAAACTCGCATCAATCCCATTCAGACAGCACCCTGATGGTCGCTCACCGATATTGGCTCGCGCTGAAGCAATGCTTGGATTTCAAAATTCTCATTGTTGTTTTCACATCTCGTCATGGCCTCGCCCCTCCCAATGCCATTAATATCCTCCATCCCCATAACCACTGAAGATATCGGCACTCTTCTAATTCTGCCATCTTGCGTATCCCTGATTATAATCGTTCAACAATCGCTGCTCGTCCCTTCAGCTGCCTGAGTCCTAATCGCTGGAATTCCTAGCTGAAACTCTCCACCTCGCTCCACTACTTTAGGACGCTTAGAATCCTAGCTCTGTGACAAAGCATTTGCTCATCTATTCTTATATCTCCTGATGTGGCTCGATATCAAATTATCGTTTATATCATAAGAACATAAAAAAAGGAGAAGAAGTAGGCCATTTGGCCCCTCGAGCCAACTCTGTCAATGTGTTTGATCATGGCTCATCTGATCAAGGACGAAGCTGTACTTCCCATCACGCACATTGTAATCCTTTGCTCTCTTATCGCTCATAAATGTGTCCATCCCCGCCTTAAATATATATGATGACCAAACCTTCACAGTTCTCTCGGCAGAGAATTCCATAGATTTACAACTCTCTGAGAAAAAAAAAATATAATCTCAGTTTTAAATGGGAGGTCCTTTATTCTGAGACTATGTCCCCTCGTTTTAGTTTCCCTGATGAGTCGAAATATCCCTTCTGCATCACCTTTCGAGCCCATTCATTTTCTTACACATTTCAATATCATCACCTCCCATTCTTCTGAACTGCAATCAGTTTCGGTCCAACCTACTCAGCCTATCTTCATATGTCAACGTTCGCATCTCCGAAATCACTCTGGTGAACCTTCTCTGTATAGCCTCCAATGCAAGTATATCTTTGTAACTAAGGATACCAAAACTCTATGCAGTACTCCTGGTGTAGCCTCACTAATACCTTGCAAATGTGTAGCGGGAACTCTCTGCTTTTATACTTCATCCTTCTTGCAATAAAGGCCAACATTCCATTTGTGCTCCTGATTAATTGCTATATCTGAATACTAAGTTTTTGTGTTTCATGCACACGGTTCTCCAGGTCTCTCCGTACTGCAGCACGTTGCAATTTTTCTCAATTTAAATTATAATTTACTTACCTAGTATTTCTGCCAAATTGGATAATCTCACAATATCCCAAATGATTCGGCACCTGCCAAAGGTTTGCCCATTCATTAGCCTGTCTTTCTCCCTTTGCAGATGTTTTATGTCCTCCTCACAATTTGCGTTCCCAACCATCTTGGTATCATCAGCAAACTTGGCTAAATTACACTCGGTCTCTTCATCTAAGTCATTAATACAGACTGTAAATAGTTGAAGACTCAGTACCCTGCCCCTGCGGCACCCCACTAGTCGGTTTTGCCAACCGTACAATGTCCATTTATTCCGACTCTCTGTTTTTTGTTATTTAGCCAATGCTAATACATTACCGCCAAATCCATGAACTTCTATCTTGTACAGCAAACTATTATGTGTCAGCTTATCGAATGCCTTCTAGAAATCTAATTACACCACGTGCAGTGGTTCCTCCATAACCATCTTCTCGGTACATCCGCAAAGAACTCCTGCAAAATGGCAAGCATGTATTCCCTTTCAGAAAACCATGCCCTCTCTGCTTTATTGCATCACGCTATTCCAAACGTTCCAGTAGGTGGGAACAGGTAAGACAAGGGGAGAAAAATAGAGCTGAGACAGGGAGACATCAGTTCCATGGGGCGCAAACAGACTGAAGCGATTGTTGTATTTTGCTGCGTGAGTTTGGGGAACTATGAGCTTAGCGGCCATGTGGGAAGATCCCCAGATGAGCTGAGATCAGTGACCTTCTTGGTAACGGTGACCTGATGTTCGCTCGTGGGCCATGGTCCAGAGTGAGCAAGGATGAAGTGTGAGACTAATGCGAACAATTAATGACTAAACACCGTGTTAGTTTTTATTTCCACTTATTTCAAAAATACATAAGAATTAGGAGCAGGAGCCAGCCTTTCGGCCCCTCGAGTTTGCTGCGAAATTCAATGTGATTATGGCTGATATTCTACCTCAAATCTACATTCCTGCACTGTCCCATATCCCTTAATGCTCTTAATATCCCCTAATCTTTCGATCGCTGTCATTTATATACTCAAATACGGAGCCTCCACAGTCCTCTGTGGTATATAATTCAAAAGATTCACCACCCTCTGATTGCAAACGTTTCTCCTGATTTCAGTCCTAAAGAGCAGATCTTTTATTCTGAGACAGTGCCCCCTAGTTCTAGACTCTCATGATAGAGCAAACGTCCTCTCTGCATTTGTGCTGTCATGTACTATAAGAATGTCGTATATTTCAATGAGTTCACCTCACATTATTCTAAACTCGAGCGAATATTTTCCTGGTCTACTCAATTTCTTCTCATCGAACAATCGCAACATCCCAGGAATCAGTCTGGTGACCCTTCCTACCTCCCTCTCTATCCTTGGATAGGTTAGGTGAGTGGGCAAATGCATGGCAGATGAAGTATAATGTGGATAAATGTGAGGTTATCCACTTTGGTGATAAAAACAGAGAGACAGACTATTATCTGAATGGTGACAGATTAGGAAAAGGGGAGGTGCAAAGAGACCTGGGTGTCATGGTACATCAGTCATTGAAGGTTGGCATTCAGGTGCAGCAGGCGGTTAAGAAAGCAAATGGCATGTTGGCCTTCATAGCAAGGGGATTTGAGTACAGGGGCAGGGAGGTGTTGCTGCAGTTGTACAGGGCATTGGTGAGGCCACACCTGGAGAATTGTGTACAGTTTTGGTCTCCTAACCTGAGGAAGGACATTCTTGCTATTGAGGGAGTGCAGCGGAGGTTCAACAGACAGATTCCCGGGATAGCGGGACCGACCTATCAAGAAAGACTGGATCAACTGGGCTTGTATTCACTAGAGTTCATAAGAATGAGAGCGGACCTCATAGAAACATTTAAAATTCTGACGGGGTTAGACAGGTTAGATGCAGGAAGAATGTTCCCAATGTTGGGGAAGTCCAGAACCAGAGGTCACAGTCTAAGGATAAGGGATAAGCCATTTAGGACCGAGATGCGGAGAAACTTCTTCACCCAGATTGTGGTGAACCTGTGGAATTCTCTACCACAGAAAGTAGTTGAGGCCAAGTCACTAAATATATTCAAAAAGGAGTTAGATGAGGTCCTTACTACTAGGGGGATCAAGATGTATGGCGAGAAATCAGGAATGGGGTACTGAAGTTAAATGTTCAGATATGAACTCATTGAATGGCGGTGCAGGCTAGAAGGGCCGAATGGCCGACTCCTGCACCTATTTTCTATGTTTCTATGTTTCTATGTTTCCTGAGGGTATGAGACCCCAACTGTACACATTCCTTGCACTGCAAAAAAATCAACGGCTGTGGAACATTCACTGATTGAGAAACGAGAATTCCAAAGTTAATCTCCATTCCAAGCACTTCCTCCTCGACAGCTTTTCTGCTGCCGTCATGGAGTTTCTTTGCTTCTTGAATTCCTTCCAAATCCTCCTCAATCCCATAACTTAAATCATAGTCCATTAAACTAAATCGCTGATTGCATGCAACCAAATCCTTCCTCGTGGCTGCCAAACTTTTACCTCTGAGTTATGGAGTATCCCTCGTGCGTAACATCAGCCGTCTCAACCCTTGCCTTAGCGCATCTGCTGCTGAAATCCTTATCCATACATTTGTTGCCTCTGGACTGGACTATTCCAATGCACTCCTGGGTGGCCACCCACGTTCTACACTATGAAAACTTGTGCTCATCCAGAAAATAGACTGCCTGTGTACTAACTGGCACCAAGCCCGTTCACCCATCGCCCCTGTTCTCACAGACCTACATTCACTCCCAATTAAACAACTCATCGATTATAACATCTCATCCTTGCTTTCAAACCGCTCCATTTCCTCGCCCCTCCCTATCTCTGTCTGCTCCTCCAGCTCCATAAATCCCTGACAAATCTTCACTCCTCTAATCCTGTCTCGTTGAGCACCGCTGATTAATCACTCAACCATTCGTGGACGTATCTTCAGCTGCCTGGGCTGTTAGCTCTGGAATTCCCTGACGAAATCTCTGAACCTTTCTAACACTTTCTCCTGATAGAATAATAAAAATAATACAGCACTGAGGGAAGCCATTTGTCTCATTGTGTCTCTGCCCGCCGAGAAATAGCTAACCAGCCTAACCCGACACCCAACATGAGGACCGTAGGCCTGTAGGATACGGTTCTTTAAGTGCACTTCCAAGTACATTATAAATAATGGTGATGTTTTCTGCGTCTACCATCCTTTCAGCTAATGAGGACCAGACACCCATCATCATCTGGATAAGTTTATTCCCCTTATCTCCGCTCTAATCATAATACCAACTAATTGCATTGATGCGCCTGCTTTTTGACCACTCACCTAAGGCAAATATTCTTTCTAATGTTATTGCTATCCATTCTATCTCAGGCCCTCATTTTTCATGCAGTTCAATTCAATCTTTCATCAGCCTCCTCAATTCCAATCAAAGTAAAACATAGTTCATCCAATCTTTCCTCTTAGCTTCAATTTTCCACTCTATGCAACATCCTCGTAATGTCCACTGTACCCTCTCGAGTGCAAGCTAATATTTGCTGTAATGTAGTGAGCAGAACTGCAGCAGTACTCGAGCTGTGCCTTAACTATTGTTTTGCAGTTGTTCCATAACTTCCCTGCTCTTAGATTCTGTCCCTCGGCTAATAAATTAAAGGATTTCATAGGCCTTTTGAGCTACATAATCGACCTGTCCTTTAAATTTAATGATCTGAGGGCATACACTCGAAGGTCCCTTTGTTCTTCCACACCTCTCAGTATCCTGCTATTTTGTGTGTATTCCCTTGCCTTGTTGCACCTCGCAGATTATATTAGCTCACACTTCCCTGGATTGATTGCCATATTTCTCTTTTCTACACAACTGACTGGTCAATCGATATGTTCTTGCAGTCTAAACTTCCTTCCTCACTGTCAAACCCACAGACATTTTTTGTATATTTTGTCAACTTCTTTACCATGCTCCCTGCATTTATATGTAAATCATTAATGTGAACTACAGAATACAAAATACCGAGAACTGAACGCTACGAACCTCACTGGAAATAGCCTTCTATTCGCAAAAACATACGTGAAACATTTCCTTCCTCCCACTGAGCCAATTGTCGATCCGATTTGCCACACTCACTTAAATGCAATGGGCTTTTAATTTTTTGATCAATCTGCCATGTGAGACTTTGTCAAAAGGCTTGTTAAAATCTATGTGGATTACTTCAAATGCACTGCCCGTATCGGACGTCTTTGTTACCTGTTCAAAAAATTCAATGAAATAAGTCAGGCACGACCTTACCTTAACAGTTCGATGCTGACTGTTCTTTTGAATCAATGTCTTTCAAAATGGAGATTTAAACTGTCTCTCAGCGTTGATTGCAATAATTTACCGATCACCAGGATTAAACTAACTGTCTTTAATTATTTGCTGCTTCAATTTCTCCCTTGTTAAATAATGGTAGAACGTTAACAGTTATCCAATGCTTTTTTTTCCTCTCCTGCACTAGGGAGGTTGCTCAAATGATCGTCAGAGCCTCCGCAATTTCGCCACTTGCTTATTGTAATAGCCTAGGATATATTTCACTGCGTCCTGGTGATTTATTTACATTTGTAGATGCCAAACCCCTAAATCGTTGCTCCCTTGCTATGTTTATCCAATCCAATATTACATTCTCTTCTTCCTTACCTTTAAGGCTGGCATCGTCGCCCTCCTTTATTAAACCCTGCAATACATTCATTAAGTACCATTCCCACATACTCCACATCCACACAAAGATTACCATTTTGGTCGCTAAATGCCATATTCTGCCCGTCGTTATCCTCTTTTTATTTATGCAATTGTGAAATATCTCTGCCTTTTCTTTGATTCAACGTGCCAGTATTTTTCATGTTTACTCTTTTCTTTCCAAAACTCATTTTTAATTTCACCTCGAGGCTTTCTGCAGTACTGGGTTCTCGATTGCTGAAAAAACTTCCTCTCTTTGCCTTATCTTTCACTGTATGCACCTTGTTATCCAGGCAGCTGTAGATGTGGCACGGTTGCTGTATTGCTTTCGAGGAACATGTTGACACTGAACTGGTATCTACTTCTTGAATGTCTCCCACTGCTCTGACACTGATTTACCTTCAATGAGCTGTTTCTCGTCCACTTTTTCTATTCATCGAATCATGGAATCACAGAAAATTACAGCACAGAAGGAGGCCATTTCTGCCCGTCGCGTTTGCACCATCCAATAAAGAGTTATCAAGCCTAATTCCACTTTCTACCTCTTGATCCACAGCCCTGTAGTTTACGCACTTCAAATACACGTCCGAATACTTTCGAAATTTGATGACCGTTTTTGCACTTACCACCCTTTCAGGCAGTGCGATCCAGGACAATTCCCCTCTCACGATCCCTTCCCCAATCAGCACCACCATAATCTGAGTGATGAAAGTTTCTCTCACTCCCCACTAAACCACCTACCAATTACTTTACAGCTATGCCTCCTCGTTATTGACCTCCTCTGCTAAGGGAAAAAGATCGTTCCGATCCACTTTATCTAGGCACCTCCGTTTTAAACACCTTAACAACTTCTCCCCTCAGACTCCTATGGTCCAGAGAAAATAAACCCAGCATGTCTAATCATTCTCCATAGCTAAAATTCCCAATTCGAAGCCACGTCCTGGTAAATCTCCTATGTACGCTGTTTCGTGAAATCACGTGTTTCCTGTAATATGGTGACCAGAACTTCACGCAGTACTCCAGCTGTTGCCTAACTGTTTTATACAGTTCACGTATAACCTCCCTGCTCTTATATTCTATGCCTCGGCAATTAAGGAATGTATTCCGGATGCCTTCTTCACGCCCTTTTCCGCCTGTGCTGCAACATTCATGTGTATGTGGACATACATTAAACATTCCCTTTGTTAGTGCACACTTCTCATTGGACTACCATTTAATGTGTATTCCTTGCAGTGTCAGCCATCCCCAAATATATTACCTAATACTTCCCCGGATTGAATTCCATTCACCACGATTCTGCCCACGTGACCACTTCATTGATAACTAGCTGCATTCAAGAACGTTCTTCTTCATTATAATCCACACAGCCAATGGTTGTGTCATTAGAATACGTTTTAATCATAGCCTCTTTATTCACATCTAAATCATTGATGTATACATCAAAAAGCAAGGAGCCACGAGGAGCCCCACTCGAACAGCCTTCCAGTTGCGAAAACACGTATTACCCTTTGCTTGCTGCCCCAGGATCATTTTGGATACAACTTGCCAATTCGCATTGGATTTCATGGGATTTTACTTTCCTGAGCAGTCTGCCATATGAAACCTTGTCGAAAGCATTGCTAAGATCCATATACACTACCTCAAAAGCGCTACGCTTATGCCAGGAAATGTAATCAATTTAGTCATGCAGGACCTTCCATGAAAACATCTATGCTGACTTTCCTTGACCAAACCGAGACTTTCTGAAAGAATATTTATCCTTTTCCTCAGAATTTTTTCTAATAAACTTTTCATAACCGAGGTGAGGCTGATTGGTCTGTAATCGATCATCGATCCATTTCTCCCTTTTTGAACAAAGATACGACAATAGCAGTCCTCCAGTCCTCTGGCACCACACCTGCAGCCAGAGAGTATTATTATGGTCAGACCCTCTCTATTTCCTATTTTCCTTCTCTTAACAGCCTGGGTACATTCCACGTGGCCCTGTGGATTTTTCCACTTTCAAAGCTGTTAAAGCGCAGAAGACATCCACTCTTATTATGTTTATTTCATTTAATATTTTACGTTCCTCCCCCCCTCCCCCCGATTGAAACATCTGCATCGCCGCTCTATTTTATGAAATCAAATGCAAAGTATTCATTCAGAATCATAAACAAATATTCCACCTCCGCACATAGATTACTTTACGGTCTCTAATGAGCTCTACCCATTCTTTAGATATCATCTTGCTCTTAATATATTTATAAAAATTTGGGTTTTCGTTGATTTTACTTGCCAAAATATTTTCATGCACTCACTTTGCTTTCCGAATTTCCTTTTTAATTTCACGTTTGAAATTCCTATAATCTTCTCGTCTTTCTGACGCATTGATGCATCGCTATGGCATGAGCCCCCATATTTTCCTTTATTCTACCCTGTATTCCCCTTGGTTGCAAGGCTGCTCTGGATTTGCTAGTCCAACCCTCTTTCTTTGAGGGAAGGTACTTGCTCGGAAACATTAGGAACTGCTCCTTGACTGCCTCCAATACTCTGGCACCGTTTTGGCTTCAAATATCTGTTTCCAGTCAACGTTGGCTGAATCCTATCTCTGCTTAACAGAATTGTCTTTTCCCCAATTGAGATTATTTATTCCTTGTGAAAACTTGTATTTTTCCATAACTACACTAAATCTAACTGAATTATGAACTTATGATCACTAGTACCAAAATGCTCTCCGACTTGATACCCCTTCCACCCGTTCAGCTTCATTAACTAAAACTAAGTCAGAATCGCCCCTCCTTTCTTTGGCTTGCAACACAATGGCAAATAAAGATCTGCTGAATGCATTTTAGGAATTCTGCCCCTATATGTAATTCGCACTAATTCTATCCCAGTTAAGATTAGTGTAATTGAAATCGACTTCTATTCCTCCACTATAATTTTGCCAACAATTTTGCTCTTCTCTCTCATTCTGACTGGTAGCGGTCGAAATACCCTCCCAGTAGTGTGATCGCCGCGGTTATGTTGTGGAATTGATCCCATCTGTCTAGAATTGATGATCTATCAAGCATATTATCTCTCCTCAGCTGCAATTGTTTATTTAATCAACAATTGGAAGCATCCCCTCCCCTAGTTTTTGTCCCACTCTCTCTCCCGCCTAAAAATCATATCAGCAGAAATGTTGACCTACCTACCTGCCCTTATTTCAGCCATATCTCTGTAATAGGTATAAAATCATACTCACCACTGGCACGTGGCGTTGGGAGTAATCCGGAAATTACTACATTTGGTGTCCTGCTCTCTCCTTGCTCTCTACAATCTACCTGCAGTGCCTGATACATCTTTCTCCCGATATCATTGGTACAATATGGACCACAGCCTTTGATTGGTCACTCACTCCCCCGAGTATCCCCTGCAGCCGCTCAGTTAAAATCTTGACTCTGCACCATGCAGGCAACATACCATACAGGAATGACGTCTGTGGCCTGTCTGTTCCACTGACAATCGAATCTTTTACTATTACTGCGCTTACACTCTTCTCCCCAAAACACCGCCCCCCTGTGCAGTGGTACTGTGGAATTAGCTATCACTGCATTCTCATGAACCATCGCCCCACCAGTACTGAGAACAGAATGGTGCTAGGGGAGCGAGATACACTCGGGGGACTTCTATAATACCTGGCTGCTCCTCACCTTCTGCCTGATGACCACACATCCATTTCCTGCCTGCACTCTCTTAAGCTGTCTAGTGATCATCTCATGAAACGTGCTATCCAAGAAGGTCTCGGTCTTGCGGAGTCACTGCAGTGATTCTTCCATTGATACCCCTTTCACCTGCATAGGTTCGTTGCCTAAAATGAAGTAAAGAATCGCCCTCTTCCTTGTTGGGCTTGCTACATACAGGCTAAAAAATGTTCTCCTGAATGCAACTTAGGAATTCTATGCTGTCTATACCTTTTACACTGAATGTATCCCAGTTAATATTACAATAAATGAAATCATCCAATATTACTGCAATATGCATCTGTCAGATATTTGCCAACACATTGCTTTATCTATCACCCTCGGATTTTTGGGGGGTCTACTGTACACGCCCAGCAATGTAGTTGTTCCGATTCTTCATAAAGCATCATTTGAAAATAATTCTAACATATCACCCCTTCTCATAGCTGCAATATTTTTAGGAATCAACATTGCCAACGCATCCTTCTTAATACCATCTCTATGTTGTTTGAAATACCAATAACAAGGAATGTTGAGAAGCAAATTCTGCCCCTCTTTATGCCATGTTTCAGTAATTGCGAAGATATCATGCTTCAACATAACAATCTGTGCCGTCAGCTCCGCTGCCGTATTCACCATACTCCTTGCATTTAGGAATATGCCATTGTGCACAGCCAAACTTATGTATTGTCTATTTTCCAACATTGTTTGCTCTGTCTTTCGAACTGCCACACTAATCTTCGACCTTCCAGCTCTAGCTGTGCTTTCCACCTTTCTGATTCTATGCTCATCTTCTAAAGAAGAAGTGACTGGAAGGAAGTTTCCATGGAATTCCGCCGGCCTCAGTAGTAGGTACCTTGCGTTTAGTGCGATATATCAATGCTTCAGACATAAATGTAGGGTTATGATAAAAACGTTTTTAGATTATACTAAAATCGGCTGTGTGGTTGATGATGAAGAGGAAAGCCAGAGATTGTTGGGCAGAACAGTAGAAACATGAATTCAATCATGAGGAGTCTGAAGTAATTTACTTGGGGAGGGCTATCAAGGCAAGGGAATACGCAATCAATGGTAGGGCACTCAGATGTATAAGGGAGCAGGGGGTCCTTGGAGTGAAGTTTCACAGATCCATGAATGTGGAACGACAGTTGTTTAAGAAGGCATACGGAATAATTATTTATTGGGTGAGGCATATTCTATAAGCAGAGAGGTTATGCTTCTACTGGATAAAACAATATTTGGGCCACAGCCAGAGTACTGCTTGCAGTTCTGTTCACCACATTACAGGAAAGATGTGATTGTACGAGAGAGGCAACTTATCAGATTGATGAGTATGCGAGCATCCCACTGCTGAAGCACCAATGTTCGGATTTATACTCAATTTTACTTTCCAAACTCTGCAACTTATATGCAATCATTTTATTTCATATTTGAGCGGGGGACACCTCAGCAACATAAAACGCAATTTGCAGCAGATGCTATATGGAATTGTTCAATAAATAATAGAAACACTCAGCAGGTCAGTGAACATAGTTGGAGAGAGAAACACTGGGTTTACCTCTCAGGCCAATGAGCTCTCGGCAGATCGAAAGTTTTGCGGTATTACTTCAAAGCATTGTGTGAGTTTCCTTTCAAACTATTAAGCAGCTTAAAAACAAGAATAATATACTAGCAACCCCACAAAAAATGTTATCAGCCATATGGGGGTCGAGCCCATGAACAGGGCGTCAGCAACATCACACTGCAGCCAACTGTGGTAAATTTCAGTACTGTGAGCAGCTAAATTCAACACACTTTTGTGCATTCGGCTGAAATTTCAGCGACGATTCAATTCCTTGAACCATCCTTCAAGGACCTGCACGAATCTCTCTGCATACAGCCTGTAATTATCAATCATTCACTCTCCTATCGGCAATTAGGGTGCATATGTTACTGAGTGCCACAAATCGTCACGGCATCAGCGCAGTTCTATGTGCCTGGTCTGCTGTGGATTAAATAGTCATATGCAGACAACGTTCGTGCCTATCTTTAGATGTGGGACGAATCATTGGTGTTGATAGCTTTGCGTTCTGAGAGCAGTGATGTGAGCGGTTTGTGTTCTGTTCCGATCTCGAACCGTGGACCAAATAGTTATTTGTGCATTTTCTTATCGCCATATGCACAAGCCAGCGCTTCTTTCTCCACCATACTATAGTCTCTTTCAGCCTTGGACAAATTTCTGGTTTCAGATGCAACTGGTTGCAGTTTGCGTGACACATTTGCTTGCTGTAACACATAACCGACCGTGTAAAACTACACGTCACTTGCTGGTACCAAACGTTTACATAGTCATGCAATACACGTAATTTCTTGGAGCAGAGCATGTGTCTTGCCTTCTGAAATGCTGTTTCTTGAGATTTACCCCAAACCCAGTAGTCACCCGTGCGTAGCATCTAATGCAAAGGCTCCAGCAAAGTACTCAACCCCGGTAGAAAGTTGACAACGTAGTTGAGGAGTCCAAGGAACGAACGCATCTCCGTCACGTTTTGTGGTCTGCGTGCTTTCTTGAAGGCCTCCATCGTGGAGTCCGTGGGACTGATGCCGTTCATCACAATTTGTTTCACCAGAAAATCGACCTCTTGCACCTGGAAAACATATTTGAATCGTTTCAGCCTGCGTCCCACTCGGTCCAGTCGCTTTCGAACCTCTTCCAGGTTGTGCAATTGATCGGTGGTGTTTCGACCAGTGATCAAGATGTCGTCCTCGAACACCACTATAATAGAAGCGATTTCAGCAGAATCTTCTTGTTCCTCTGAAAGAAGGCCGCTGCCAAGCGAATCCCAGAGGGGCATCTGTGATTCACGAACAATCCTTTGTGCATGTTGATGCACGTCAAATTCTTCGACGGTTCAGCAAGCTCTTGCTTCAGTTAAGTGGAGGTGTGGTCCAGCTTGGTGAACGACCTTCCCGCTGCTAGCGTTCCGAATAAGTCCTTCGCTTTTGGTAGTGGATACTGATCCTGCAACGAGACTCGGTTGATAATCACCTTGCAGTATACTCAGATTCTGACCGACACATCGCGTTTAGCACCGGCACAATTGGACTGGCCCACTCGTTAAACGCGACTTGCGATATGATTCCCTCTGGTTGAAGTCTGTCCACCACGATTTCGACTTTCTCTCGCATCATATGTGGGACTGCACCGACGTTGTGGTGAACGGGCCAATGCCCAGGAAAAAGGTGGATCTCCACTGTGAAGTTGCCGATGCCTGGCTCAAATAGTGCCGGTAATTTCTTTGGCATGTGGGCGCACGGGGTGTCATCCGCCAAGGACACGTCTTTGAAGTCACCCCAGTTGTACTGGAACTTGCCGATCCTGCTCCTGCCGAACAGCGTAGGGCCATCGACTGGTGCAAACCATTGTGGTAAATCATGCACCATTCCGTCATTCGATACTTCCACTGCCGCACTGCCTGTGATAGGTATGAGTTATTTGGTGTAAATGCAAAGTGTAGTGTGAACCGCGCTCAGTTTTGGCCTCCATGCGTTGTTACTCCACAGTTTAGCAAAGGCCATTTTGCTGATTATCGATTGGCTTGCTCCCCTACCCAGTTTCATGGAGACTGGATTGCTGATAAGTTTGACTTTTATCATTATCGGAAGGCTTTTGGTGGTGAAGATATGTTCCCCATGCACATCCTTCTCATCCTCCAGCTGAGTTGCCTCTACTGCTCGTTCAGCGTGGTCTGCACTGGATCCGTCGCTCTCTGCTGATTGTGCCACATTGTGAGTCCAAGGTCGCTTGCACAATCGCTGAAGGTGCCCCATTGTCCAACAGCGACGACACACATTGTGCTCAAAACGACATTGATGGGCTCTGCGACTGTCCCCGTAGCAGCAGTATGGCGTTAATGGATTCACATTAGTGTTCCCCAGCGGGCTTTGAGTCACCCTAGCCCTTTCGTGTACAGTCCTGCCTGCTGAAGGCATTATTTTATGCACAGTACTTTCCGCTTACCTCGATTGTGTGAAGATATCTGCTTCGTATTGTCGCTATTGGATATGAAGGCCTGGGCTATCATGATGGCCTTGCTCAGTTCCAGGAATTTGGCAGACAGCAGCTTGCGAAGGATGCCTTCGTGGCAAATTCTAAGTATGAAAAAACCCGCAACATTTCACTCAAGGATCCTGCAAATTCGCACTGCCCCAGAAGGCGTTTAAGGTCGACGATTAAACTCAACACGGTGCGGCCAACGGAGCGATCGTGCGTGTAAAAGCCATACCTGGCCATCAGGATGCTCTACTTGGGCTTGAGGTGATCCTTAGCAAGCGTGCAGAGCAATGTGTACGATTTATCCGTTAATTTGGCCGGTGCCTGCCAGTTCTTACTGAGGCCATATACCAGTGACCGACATATGGTGAGGAGAATCGGCCTGCGCTTGATCCCTGTTTCAGGCGTGACCTATTTTTTGCCACAAAGTACTGGTCGAGGCGCTCAACGAAGGCGTCCCAATCATCATCCTCACTAAATCACAAAAGAATACCAACGGCAGCCATTTCCGCGTGAAAGTTCGTGGTTGCAACTCGTCGCCAGTTGTTATGTTTGGAATATATCCACGAGGCTGTGTTGTAGATTTAAACCAGTGCGACCTTGGTCTGTTTAATATAACCCCAAAGTGAGGCAGCAACGTGGTGGACTGCCTTTTAATGCCCGGTTAATGCCAGGTCACACACACTTGACTCATAGGTCTTCCACAGGTGTGCCCTCTGGTGGCAAGTCTTACACACAAGTAAGGTCCACATACATAACAATAACCATCACATAATCCCCCACCACCAAGCTTCTCGGGGGCTACCATTCACAACAAACATAACTGGACAATCATCATTTTAGTTAGCCCTCGAAATTCGAGGAAGACTTGCTTCCACTCTAAAAGTGAGTTATTTGGTGACTGAACAGTCCAATAAGGGAATTACACTCTCTGTCACAGGTCGGACAGTCATTCGTTGAAGGTAAAAATTGGTAGTGATTCTGGTTTGCCACACGTTCCATCCACTGCCTCCGCTTGCTTGCTGCATGCACTCGGCGACGAGACTCGAGTTGCTCAGCGCCCTCCCGGATGCTCTGCATTCAATTGGGGTGGTCTTTCGCCAGGGACTACCAGGTTTCGGTGGAGAAGTATCATTTTATCAAGAGGCTTAATGGGTGTCCTTGAAATGATTTATATGCACAACTGTGCTTCGCTTGCCATGTAGGATTTCCGAGATGAGCGCTTGCTTTGGGAGTCTTGCATCAGCCATGTGAAAATGAGGCCTGCTCAATGGAGCTGGTTGATTGTGGTCAGTGCTTAGATGCTGGGGATGTCGGCCTGATCACGGACACGCATGTTGGTGCGTCTGTCCTGGATCATTTGAAGGATCTTGCTGACACACCGTTGGTGGTATGTCTCCAGCGATTTGTGCCGTAAAATGTAACTATTCACAGAAGCAGAAGCTATTTCAGGAGGATAAAGTGGACCATGAATGCCGGCATGGAATGCTTGGGCCAAATGGCCTGTCTCTGTGTCATTGATAATGATGCAGAAAGCTGCAAACTGCAGTAAGAAACCAGTGCCCTTATCAGGTGGGCAGATCATTGGCAAATAGAAACATAGAAACAGAAAATAGGTGCAGGAGTAGGACATTCGGCCATTCGAGCCTGCACCGCCATTCAATGAGTTCATGGCTGAACATATAAGTTCAGTACCCCACTCCAGCTTTCTCGCCATACCCGTTGATTCCCCTAGTAGTAAGGACTACATCTAACTACTTTTTGAATGAATTTAATGAATTGGCCTCAACAATATTCTGTGGTAGAGAATTCCACAGGTTCACTACTCATGGGTGAAGACCTTTCTCCTCATCTCGGTCCTAAATGGCTTACCCCTTACCATTAGACTGTGAACCCTGGTTCTGGACTTCCCCAACATTGGGAACATTCATGATGCATCTAACCTATCTAAAGCCGTCAGAATTGTAAACGTTTCTATACGATCCCCTCTCATTCTTCTGAACTCCAGTGAATATAAGCCACGTTGATGCGAGAGGTCGTGATGAGGAGCAGCAACAAAAGGCCAGCGTGTGTCGGGGAGGCATAGTGGAAGGTAGAGATGCGGACCGGCAGTGTCCCAGGCCTACAAAAGGCCAGCCTGAGTCGGGGAGGCCCATCTGGAGGTCGAGAGGCGGAGCTGCCGAGTCCGAGGCCTACAAAAAGCCAGCGTGAGTCGCAGAGCCTCAGCGGGAGGTCGAGAGGTGGAGCGGCAGCGTCCCAGGCCTACAAAAGGCGAGCGTGAGTCGGGGAGGCACAGCGGGAGGACGAGAAGCAGCGCGGCAGCGTGCCAGGCCTACAAAAGGCGTGCTTGTGCATCTACAGCGGGGCGAGAAAAAAAAAAAGAGTGGAAAGTAATCAAAAGTTGGTAAGTAATAGCTTATCTTTATCTTTTTAAATCTGTAAATAAACTGTTCACATTGTTGTCGCCAAATTAAGTTCATCTCAGGTTTAATTCATGGCAGGAGATCTCGGACACGTGATATACTCCTCCTGTACTATGTGGAATGTGAAGGACACATCCGGTGTACCTGACAACTACATCTGTGGAAATATATCCACGTCCAGCTCCTGACGGGCCACGTTGCACAATTGGAGCTGAAGGTGGATCCACTCTGGAGCATCCACGATGCTGAGAATGACGTGAATAGCACTTGTAGCGAGTTTGTCTTACTGCTGGGAAAGGGTCCACAACCAGATAGGGAATGGAAGACCAACAGGAAGAGCAGTGCAAGGAAGATAGTGCAGTGGTGTACTGCGGTCATCCCCCTGCAAATCAGATACACTGCTTTGAGTACTGTTGAGGGGGATGACTCATCAGGAGAGGGCAACAGCAGCCAAGTTCATGGCACCGTGGCTGGCTCTGCTGCACAGGAGGGCAGGAAAAAGTTTGGGAGAGCGAAAGTGATAGATGATTCAATTGTAAGGGGAATAGACAGGCGTTTCTGCGGCCGCAAAAGAGACTCCAGGATGGTATGTTTCCTCCCTGGTGCAAGGGTCCAAAATGTCTCGGAGCGGGTGCAGTACATTCGAAAAAGGGAGGGTGAACAGATAGTTATCGTGGTGCAAATTGGTCCAAAAGAAAAAGGTAAAAAACGGAATGAGGTCCTACGAGACGAATTTAAGGAGCTTTTGCAAAATCAAAATGCAGGACCACAAAATTAGTAATCTCAGGATTGCTACCAGTGCCATGTGCTAGTCAGCGTAGGAATCGCAGGATAGCTCAGATGAATACGTGGCTTGAGCAGTGGTGCAGGAGGGAGGGTTTCAAATTCCTGGGACATTGCAACCGTTTCTGGGGGAGGTGGGACCAGTACAAACCGAGGCAGGACGGGAACTAATGTCCTCGCAGGAGTGTTTGCTAGTGCTCTTGGGGATGAGTTGAACGAATATGGCAGGGAAATGGGAACCAATGCAGGGAGACGGAGGGAAACAACATGGCCACGTTGCAGCAAAATTCTAAAGTGTCAAAGTGTGTTAAAAAGGCAACCCTTAAGGCTCTGCTCCTCAATACGAGGAGTATTCGGAATGACGTGGACGAATTACCTGTGCAGATAGCAGTTAACGGATATGATGTGGTTGGCACCATGGAGACATCGTTCCAGGATGACAAAGGCTGGAAAGTCAACATTCAAGGGTACTCAGCATTGAGGAAGGATAAAGAGAAAGGAAAAGGAGGCGCGGTGGCATTGCTGGTTAAAGAGGAAATAATGCAATTGTAAGGAAAGTCATTTGCTTGGATGATGTGGAATCTATATGGGTAGAGCTGCCGAATACCAAAGGGCAAAAAACGTTAGTGGGAGTTGTGTACAGACCTCAAAACAGTAGTAGTGATGTTGGGGAGGGCATCAAACATGAAATTAGGGGTGCGTGCAATAAAGGTACAGCAGTTATAATGGGTGACTTTAATATGCGCACGGATTGGGTTAACCAAACTGGAAGCAATACGGTGGAGGATGATTTCCTGGAGTGCATAAGGGATGGTTTTTTAGACCAATATGTCGAGGAACCAACTAGGGGGGAGGCCATCTTACACTGGGTGTTGTGTAATGGGAGAGGATTAATTAGCAATCTCATTGTGCGAGGCCCCTTGGGGAAGAGTGACCATAATATGGTGCAATTCTGCATTAGGATGGAGAATGAAATAGTTAATTCTGAGACCATGGTCCAGAACTTAAAGAAGGGTAAATTTGAAGGTATGAGGCGTGAATTGGCTCGGATAGATTGGCGAATGAGATTGAAGGGGTTAACTGTGGATGGACAATGGCAGACATTTAGAGACCGCATGGATGAACTACAACAATTGTGCATTCCTGTCTGGCGTAAAAATAAAACAGGGAAGATGGCTCAACCGTGGCTATCAAGGGAAATCAGGGATAGCATGAAAAGCAAAGAAGTGGCATACAAATTGGCCAGAAATAGCAGCGAACCCGGGGACTTGGAGAAATTTAGAACTCAGCAGAGGAGTACAAAGGGTTTGATTCGGGCACGTAAAATGGAGTAGGAGAGGAAGCTTGCAGGGAACATTAAGACGGATTGCAAATTTTCTATCGACATGTAAAGAGAAAAAGGTTAGTAAAGACAAACGTAGATCCACTGTAGTCAGAATCATGGGAAGTCATAACGGGGAACAAAGAAATGGCGGTCCAATTGAACAAGTACTTTGGTTCGGTATTCACTGAGGAGGACACAAACAACCTTCCGAATATAAAAGGGTTCGGAGGGTCGAGTAAGGAGGAGGAACTGAGAGAAATCCTTATTATTCGGGAAATTGTGTTGGGGAAATTGATCGGATTGAAGGCCGATAAATCCCCAGGTCCTGATGGACTGCATCCCAGAGTACTTAAGGAGGTGGCCTTGGAAATAGTGGATGCATTGACAGTCATTTTCCAACATTCCATTGACTCTGGATCAGGTCCAATGGAGTGGAGGGTAGCCAATGTAACCCCACTTTTTAAAAAAGGAGGGAGAGAGTAAACAGGTAATGATTGACCGGTCATCCTGACACAGGTAGTGGGTAAAATGATGGAATCAATTATTAAGGATGTCATAGCAGTGCATTTGGAGAGAGGTGATATGATATGTCCAAGTCAGCATGGATTTGTGAAAGGGAAATCATGCTTGACAAATCTTCTGGAATTTTTTGAAGATGTTTCCAGTAGAGTGGACAAGGGAGAACCAGTTGATATGGTATATTTGGACTTTCAGAAGGCTTTCGACAAGGTCGCACACAAGAGGTTAATGTGCAAAGTTAAAGCACATGGGATTGGGAGTAGTGTGCTGACATGGATTGAGAACTGGTTGTCAGACAGGAAGCAAAGAGTAGGATAAATTGTGACTTTTCAGAATGGCAGGCAGTGACTAGTGGGGATCGAAAGGTTCTGTGCTGGGGCCCCAGCTGTTTACACTGTACACTAATGATTTAGAAGAGGGGATTCAATGTAGTATCTCCAAATTTGCGGATGGCACTAAGTTGGGTGGCAGTGTGAGCTGCGAGGAGGATGCTTTGAGGCTGCAGAGCGACTTGGATAGGTTAGGTGAGTGCGCAAATGCATGGCAGATGAAGTATGATGTGGATAAATGTGAGGTTATCCACTTTGGTGGTAAAAACAGAGAGACAGACAATTATCTGAATAGTGACAGATTAGGAAAAGGGGAGGTGCAACGGGACCTGGGTGTCATGGTACACCAGACATTGAAGGTTGGCATGCAGGTAGAGCAGGCGGTTAAGAAAGCAAATGGCAGGTTGGCCTTCATAGCGAGGGGAATTGAGTACAGGGGCAGGGAGGTGTTGCTACAGTTGTACAGGGCCTTGGTGAGGCCACACATGGAGTATTGCGTACAGTTTGGTCTCCTAATCTGAGGAAGGACATTCTTGCTATTGAGGGAGTGCAGCGAATGTTCTCCAGACTGATTCGCGGGATGGCGGGACCGACCTATCAAGAAAGACTGGATCAACTGGGCTTGTATTCACTGGAGTTCAGAAGAATGAGAGGAGACCTCATAGAAACGTTTAAAATTCTGATGGGGTTAGGCAGGTTAGATGCAGGAAGAATGTTCCCAATGTTGGGGAAGTCCAAAACCAGGGGACACAGTCTAAGGATAAGGGGGAAGCCAGTTAGGACCGAGATAAGGAGGAATTTCTTCACCCAGAGAGTGGTGAACCTGTGGAATTCTCTAGCACAGAAAGTTGTTGAGGCCAATTCACAAAATATATTCAAAAATGAGTTAGATGAAGTCCTTACTACTAGGGGAATCATGGTGAGAAAGCAGGAATGGGGTACTGAAGTTGCATGTTCAGCCATGAACTCATTGAATGGCGGTGCAGGCTAGAAGGGCCGAATGGCCTACTCCTGCAACCTATTTTCTATGTTTCTATGTTTATTTAAGAGAGGATTGATTATCAATATAATTGTGCGAGGCCCCTTGGGGAAGAGTGAGCATAATATGGTGGAATTCTACATTAGGTTGAAGAAAGAAACAGTTAATTCAGAGACCATGGTCCAGAACATAAAGATGGGTAACTTCGAAGGCATGAGGCATGAATTGGCGAGGATAGATTGGAGAATGATACTTCAGGAGTTGACAGTGGATGGGCAATGGCAGACATTTAGAGACCGCGTGTATGAACTCCAACAATTGTACATCCCTGTCTGGCATAAACAATAAAAAAGGGAATGTGGCTCAACCGTGGCTATTAATGGAAATCAAGGATAGTATTAAAGCCAAGTAAGTGGCATAAGAATTGCCCGAAATATCAGCGTAGCCGGGAACTGGGAGAAATTTAGAACTCAGCAGAGACGGACAAAGGATTTGATTAGGGCAGGAGAAATAGAGTACGAGAAGAAGCTTGCAGGCAACATTGACATGTACTGCAATAGCTCCTATAGATATGTAAAGTGAAAAAGGTTCATAAAGACAAACGTAGGTCCCCAGCAGTCAGAATCAGGGGAAGTCATAACTGATAACTAATTGAATCAATTGAACAAGTAATTTGATTCTGTGTCCACTAAGGAGGACACAAAAACCTTCCGGATTTCAAAGGTGTCAGAGGGTCTGGTAAGAAGGAGGAACTGAGGGAAATCCTTCTTAGTCATGAAATTGAGTTGGTGAAATTGACGTGATTGAAGGCTGATAAATCCCCAGGGCCTGATGGTCTGCATCCCAGAGTAATTACAGAGGTGGCCTTGGAAATAACAGATACATTGACAGTCATTTTCCGACATTTCATAGACTCTGAATCAGTTTCTATAGAGTGCCAAAGTAACCACACTTTTTTAAAAAGGAGGGAGAGAAAAAACAGGGATTTATAGATCGGTCAGCCTGACATCGGTCGTCGTTAAAATGATGGAATCAATTATTAAGGATGTCACAGCAGCGTATTTGGAAAGAGGTGACATGTTAGGTCCAAGTCAGCATGGATTTGTGAAAGGGAAATCATGCTTGACAAATCTTCTGGAATTTTTTGAGGATGTTTCCAGTCGAGTGGATAAGGGGGAACCAGTTGATGTGGTATATTTGGACTTTCAAAAGACTTTCGACAAGTTCCCACACAAGAGATTAATGTGCAAAGTTGAAGCACTTGGGACTGGGAGTAGTGTGCTGACATGGACTGAGAACTGGTTGGCAGAAAGGAAGCAAAGAGTAGGATTAAATGGGTACTTTTCAGTATGGCAGGCAGTGACTCGTGGGGTACTACAAGTTTCTGTGCTGGGGCCACAGATGATTACCTTGTACATTAATGATTGAGACTAGGGGATTAAATGTAGTATTTCCAAGTTTGCTGATAACACAAATTTGGGTGGCAGTGTGAGCAGCGAGGAGGATGCTATGAGGCTGCAGAGTGATTTGGATAGGATAGGTGAGTGGGAAATGGCCTGGCTGGTGAAGTATAATATGGATAAATGTGAGCATATCCACTTTGGTTGACAACACAGAGACACAGACTATTATCTGAATGGTGACAGATTAGGAAAAGCGGAGGTGCAACGAGACCTGGGTGCATCAGTCACTGAAGTTTGGCATGCAGGCAGAGCAGGCAGTTAAGAAAGCAAATGGCATGTTGGCCTTCATAGGGGATTTGAGTACAGGGGCAGCGAGGTGTTACTAAAGATGTACAGGGCCTTGGTGAGGTCACACCTGGAATATTGTGTACAGTTTCGATCTCCTAACTTGAGGAAGGACATTCTTGCTATTGATGGAGTGCAGCGAAGGTTCACCAGACTGATGGCCGGGATGGTGGGATTGACATATCAGCAAATAATTCAATTCGGATAATTGTGAGGTAATGTATTTGAGGAGGTCTAACAAGGCCAGTAAAGAAACATTAATTGGTACGATGCTGAAATATGTAGGCGGGAAAAGGGACTGCGGAGTGCAGATCCACAGATTCCTGAACATAGCAGGCCAGGTAGATCATGTGGTTCAGAAGGCATGTTGAATATTTCACTATATTTCTCGCGGCATTGAATACAAGAGCAAGGAGGTTATACTTGAACTGAATAAAACAGTTGGAGTACTGTGTTCAGAATGTTGCATGGACTGGAGAATTTTGCTTTAAGGAAAGATTGGAAATGCTGTTCTGTTTGATATGGAACAGAGGACGCTGCGGCGAGACCTTATTTAGGTGTATAAAATTATGAGAGACCAAAAAAGAGTGGGTAGGAAGGACTTGTTTCCCTTGGCAGAGTGGTTAACAACCAAATGGAAATATATTTAATTTTATTGGGGAAGTTTAGCTGTTGCGACAAGCTATGAGTTTGTCGTGGGAATCTGGAACTCGCTGCCTGATTGGCTGGTAGCTGCAGGAACCCTCATTAAATTTAAAAATACTTGCATGAACATTTAGAATTGCAGTAACCTGCAGAACGGACATCGAGCTGGAAAGTGCGATTCATGCTGGGAAGGTCTTGGTCGGCCGGCACCTGCACGATGGGCTGAAATGTCGTCCTTCCATGCTGTCATTTTTTGCATTTCCTACATGACAACAGTGACCACAATTTAGATGTACTTAATTTGCTGTGAACTGCTTTGGGAAATCCTGAGGTGATAGTCGCCGTAGAAATTAAAGTTTTCTTTCTTTCACAGTGTCTCAAAAAATTGCATATTAATAAGGCGGGCGAGCTCTATTTTTGGAGCCTGCTGCGAACCATGCCAAAGTAGCGGGTTTTATTCACGTACTGGCTATTTATTTTATTCTTCGTGTTAAGGTGACAGTAATTTGTAGCAGCTTAAACATTTCGGAAAACATCTCACATGGGACCTTGCAATACACTGAAGCAATGCTGCAAAACATTAGTTCTGCAGAGAGCTCATGGACCTACGGCGTGTTTGCAGCATTTAATGGACGTTTGCTTATCATCCGCGGCTTTACTCCGTCTCGTATTTCAATCACAGAATGGCTCACTGCCGGTGATTGGTCTGCAGTGGAAAATATCAAACAGCAATAAATACAATACCGGTGTGTAATCCCTCATTCTCAGCATTACGCTGCTCTGAACTGCAGCGAGCGCGCGGCCATTTGGCTAAGGCGTCTCACTTTGGTGCAAACCCTAATGTTATCAGAAAATTGCAGATTTGAGGCTTGTGCTGGTGCTTTTGTAAAATGTTGTTCAACTTTAAAAACAAAACCATGTTCACACTCATTAGCTGAAGGTGATTTCCTTGCAGGGCTCTTTATTAAATGGTATTTTTTCATTCTGTTTCCTGAGTATATTTCTCACTGATCTTTGCAAATAGTTTCCAACAAACCAACCAGCACTAATTAATGCATGTAAATTAATAGTGTTGACAATTCGAACATCAGATCCGCATCAATCAGTGTATTAAAAGGCAGTGGAGAGAAGTGTGATCAGATTCATTGATCAAATCAAAGAATGAAACATTTCCTTTTGAATCGCTGCGAGCAGGGTTCGAACCTGCGTGGGGAAACCCCATTGGATTTGCAAGTCCAACGCCTTAACCACTCGGCCATCGCAGCTACACGGTGGATTTGTTATAAGAGTCGAAAGATCGCTGCGAAATATCAGGCAAATAGACTTTTAGTTAACGTTGTATCAGGCATTCAAAAATTGTGCGATTGATTCCCACCAGAGACGGATTTTAGGTCAGGATTGATGTTTCCTGGGGAAAACAATCAAATTTTCAGCAAATCAATACTTCAGAGATGTGAAACTGCGGCCCCTGGACTTGCTGTTCCACAAAGGCTCCAATTATCCTCTGAATTATCTGGGCGCACTGGGTCATTTGCACAGTAACAGGAGCAGGACATCGAGCCTCTGACAGGTTGAGTCCATTAACCGCTCAAAAACTTGCAAAGGACACGTGGAAGAACAGTGGAATTCTGTTCTGTCGCGCGCAGCTGCTCCATAGATGACGAGAATGGATTGCCAAACCGACGGACCTGTTGCATAGAAAGAGGAGGAGGCCATTCAACCATTCGAGCCTTTTACATAGGACCAGGGGGATGACATTCCGTCCCTGATCGTGATGCACAGTTATGCGTGAGTTATCTGACACCAGAGTGCAAGACAAGAAAACGGATCTTGTTCTTAACCGAAGTAGGAATCAAAGAGACCGGGTAACCACACGAGGCAGTTTATAATAAAGGACTCTTGTGTTATTACACACAAGGAGAGGAGGAGTCATTCCGAACCTCGAGGACATTAAACAGGTGGAGGCAATTAATAGTGACATGATGGTTCAGTCACCGGACCAGGGGGTTGCCATTCCTTACCTCCAACTGTTGCCCAGGAACAGGTGGAGTCATTCAACCCTTCGAGCACATTACACAGGCGGTCAATCATAGTGGTATGATTTTTATTATGCTGAACTAGTATTCCAGAGACAGGAAATTACAGCCCACCATTTGAGTAGGGTAAATTAAATTCAATTAAATAAATCTGGCCATTAAAATGTATCAATAATGGTGACCATTTTCGTAACAAACCCGTCTGATTCACTAATCTCCTTCAGGGAAGGGGATCTGCCGACTTTACCAGTCTGGTCCTATATGTGACTCCAGACCCACAGCAACGTGGTTGACTCTTAACTGCCATCTGAAATGTCAAAGCAAGCCATTCAGCTGCATATGGTTGCTCACCAACACATTAACAATGAAATTAGGTGTGGGCAACAAATACTGCCCTTGCTAGCGATGAACACATGCTTGAATTAATCAAATAGAACACTAGGACTTCTAGATTGTTAAACAGAAACAATAAGAGGCTCAAGCCAGGTCACAATACTGAGTGGAGTCAACTAGAATGCATAGCTAGCTGGCTTCAATACATAAAGCAGAGAGTTGGGTTAAAAGGGAGCTTACATAGTGGCAGAAGGTGGATAGTGGTGTTCCACAAGGATCGGTGATGGGACCACTGTTGTTCACAAGTGATATTGACAACTTGACCGAGAAAGTGAAAACATAATGTCGAAATTTGCAAGTGACATCGATTAGGCGGGTAGTCAAAAGTGAGGAGGACTTCAACACATTAGAGGAGATCATTAATAAACTTGCAGTTTGGGCATATCATTGGCTTTTGAATTTCAAACCATATAAATGTGAGGTGTTAAATTTTGTTAGGAAGAATAGGGAGCTCACTTATTATTGGATGACACCTGTCTGGGTGGCGTAGAAGATCAAACGGAAGGCGAATACACAAAACTCTAAAAGTTAAGACACAGATTAGCAAGGTCATAAAAATGCAAAACCAAAAAGCACGTATTGTATAGAATGTAGCGAATTTATGCTAAACCTCTTTTTAAACTTTGTTAGATCACACAGGGTAATGTGTACATTTCCATTCGCCATATTATAAAAAGCATATAGAGGCATTGTAGAGGATGCAGAGAAGATTTACAAGGATGATAACAGAACAGCCAATGTACACATATCAGCAAAGGAAGAACAGGCAATATCTTTTTTGGATTGGAAAACGGAGGCTGAGGCGTTATCCAGGTTTGGTGCTCTGTTTACAAGGTAACGGTAGATGGGGTATATGGTTGGACATTAGTTTACAGATTGTACAATTCAGCTGCTGCTGTTGTCCTGCAGCACCTCAAGGATGCCCAGCGTCGAGCTGCTCCATCTGTTCAGAATCGATCCAATTTAGCACGGTGGTGGTGCCAGAAAATACGAAGCAGAGTGTCCTCCGTGTGAAGACAGGACTTAGTATCCACAAGGTGTTTCCAGTATTCGCTGCTACCTATATTGCCATGGACAGTTGCATCTGCGACAGACAGTTTGGTGATTAGAAATTCAAGTAGGTTTTGTAATATCGGAGCGGCAGTTGTGAGGGAGCACAGCACTGTCGGAGTTGCTGACTTTCGGTTCAGATCTTAAATCGAGACCTGTCTGCTCTCCGAGCTGGACGTAAAATATCCCATGCTCGCTATTCAGAAGTAGAGCAGAAGAATTCACCCCGGTGTTCTGGAATCAACTTTCATCCTACAAACAACATCTAGTCACTTTAATCGTGGGTTCTTGCAGATGCAAATCTGCTTTTGCATTTCCTACATTAGTGACCAGACTGTAAAACTACTTAACTAGCTGTGAACAGCTTTGGGAAGTCCTGAGATGAATGTCCCTGCAAAAATGCTTATGTTTTTTTTATCGTTAAATAAAAATACACAATAGCAAGGCCGGTTGAATCAAATGATTAAGCATGGCGCTGTTAACGCGAATGCTGCGCTTCCGATCCTCGTAAGGGACCTCTTTTTTTTGTGTGGGGGAGGGCAGGGTTACGTGCATCTTAGCTTTGTTATTTTAGAGCAGCTTAAACATTTACGAACGAAACTGACAAGGACCTGCAATACATTCAAGCAATGCTGCAAAATCTTAATTCTGCCAAGAGCTCATTGAACTGCGGAGACTTTCCAGCATTTAATGAACAATTCAATTATCTCCGAGAATTTGGGACATCTCGTATTTCAATCAGTTAATGACCCACTGCCGCTGATTGGTTTGCGGTGCTAAGTATGGAACTGAAATAAATGTAATTCCTGTGTGTAATCCCTCATTCACGGCATTAGCCAGCTGTGCACTGCAGGAACAGCGTGACTGAATGGCTAAAGTGTCTGACTTCGATATGAACACTGATGTTATCAGAAAATTGTAGGTTTGTGTACTGCCGAATCCTATTCAGCTGAATATGACTTCAGTCTAAAAATTGCAGGGCTCTTTATTAAAATGCATTTTTAATGCTGTTTGCTGTGTATATTTCTCACTGATCTTTGCAAGGTTTACAACAAACCTACAATCGCTAATTGATGGCAGTATTTATTAGTGTTTCCAATTAGAAAAATAGGTTTGCATCAATGATTGCAATAAAGGGCAGTTGAGGGAATTCTGTTCAGTTTCGGCGTCTGTCATCTCGTCAGCGAGCTGATTAAAACAAATAAAATGTTCACTGTAAGCAGGGCTCGAAACTGCGCAGTAAAACCCCATTCGATTTCAAGTCCAACGCCTTAACCACTCGGCCATCGCAGCTATGCACGCTAATTATTTATTAATCTACGGGTCGGTGGAAAATTTAAGACAATTGCCGGCATGCTTGCCCTGTTGTATTTCCCAGTCGATGTGAAAACTAAATCGTAGAATCATTGAATTTCACAGCACAGCAGGAATCATTTCGGCCAGAACTGGAAGCATTTACTTTCGTGAAAATCTAAACAGACTGGGGAGCTTTTCTCTGTAAAAGCCAAGGCAGATATTGTCTCTAATATTATGAAGGGATGTGATAGCGCCGACGTGCAGAAAATATTTGCTATTATGCAGGAGTTCAGAATTAGAGGTCATAAATATAAGACAGACTCCGATGACCTCAGAAGGCAATGCAAGAGTAACATCTTTGCCAAAGAGTGATTAGAATGTGGAAGGTGCTACAGCGTTCTGTAGTTGAGGCGAATACAACAGAGGCATTAAAGAGGGAGCTACCTCAGCACATGAGTGAGAGAGTAATAGAAGGATATGCTGATAGGATGAGTTGAAGTAGGATTGAAGTGATCCAGGTCTGGGGAACTATCTCCTTTCAAATCGACTAAAACCCTGAATCCTTCCTCTGTCACTATGTTTATTTCATCCAGAAAATCACATTCCTCCTCGATAGCAGTATCTGCATTGCCCCTTTCCTTTGTAAAAACAGACGAACAGTATTCATTAAGAAATTACCAAAATCTTGCGACTCCACACAAAGATTATGCTCAAGGTCGCGAAGATGTCCTATCCTGTATTTAGTTACAATCTTACTCTTAATATATTTACAAAACATCTGTGGGTTTTCCTTAACTTTAGTAGCCACGAATTTTTAATGCACTCTCTTACCATTCCTAACATCATTTTTAATTGTGTCTCTTAACTTTCTATATTTCGCCAAGGGTTCATTAGTATTTAGCCGGTGGTATATGAAAAAGCGTCTCTTTTTTTCTTAATCCTCCCCTGTAAGTCCTTAGACATGCAGGGGGCTCTAGACTTATTTTCTCAGCCTTTGACTTTATGCGCACATGCTTGGCCTTAGCCTTCATGATCTCCTCCCTTGAATGCCTCCCACTGTTCCGACAATGATTTACCTACAAGTAGCTGTTTCCTGTCCACTGCGGCCAAATCACTTCGCAACTGAGCAAAATAAGATTTTCCCCAATTTGGGACTTTTATTAAAGCAGTTCATTTTCCTTAGTCACAGCTAACATGAGTCTGACTGAATTATAGTCACCGGCACTCAAGTGTTCTCAAACTGATACACCTTCAACCTGCCCAGCTTCATTTCTCCCAGAAACATCCAAAACCGCCACATCTCGTCTTGGGCTTGTTACATACTGACGAAAAGAAGTTCAGTTGAATACATTTTAAGAATTCTGCACTGTTTCCCTTTCACACTATATAGGTCCCAATATTTGGATATTTAAAATCCCTACTATTACTACCCTATGGTTTATGCACCGCAGCTATTTGCCGACATATTTTATCCGCCATCTCCATCCCACAGTTTGGGGGTCTATAATACATTCGCAGCAGTGTGAACACTACTTTTTTATTTTTCAATTAGACTAATATGACCACATTTGATGATCCTTCTCACATATCATCCCTCTTGTATTCTATGCCTCGGCAAAATGAGGAAAGCATTCCGTGTGCCTTCTGAACGAACTTTTCTGCCTGTTCGGCTACATTCACGGATTTGTGGACATGCATTCAAAGTTCCCTATGTTCCACTACACTTCTCATTGTCCTGCGATTTGACGTGCGATCCTTGGCCTGGTTCGCCCTACACAAATGCATTACCTCACGATTCTACGGATTGGTTTCCATAAGCCATAATTCTGCCCTGCTGACCAGTTCATTGATATTTTCCTGCATTCAACAACTTTATTCTTCATTATCAACCACAAAGCCAATTTTTGTATCATTTGTATAAGTTTTAATCATAGGCCTTCATTCAAGTCTAAATCATTAATACATACCACAAACAGAAAGGAATCTTCTGCGCAGTCTTACGGATCCTGACTCGAACAGCCTTCCGGTTGCAACAACACCTAATGTTCTTTGCTTCCTGACTCGGAAACAATTTCGGATTCAACTTGCCACTTTGCCTTGGATCCGAATGGCTGGTTACTCTCCTGAGCAGTCTGTCATATGAGACCTCGTCATAAGCCTTGCTAAAAGCCACATGCACTGCAAATGAGTGCACTACCCTCATCGGCACTTCTTGTTATCTCCTCAGAAAATGAAATCAATTAAGTCATAAACGGCCTTCCCTTAACAAATTCATGCTGACTGTCCTTGACTAATCTGTGTCTTTCTAAATGAATATTTATCCTGTTCCTCAGAATCTTTTCAAATAATGTTCCAACAACCGAGGTAAGGTTGACTGTTCTTTAATTGTTCATCGATCCATTTTGAAATAAATGCACAACATTAGCAATCCTCCAGTCCTTTGACACGACGCCTGTAGCCAGAGAGTATTATGATGGTCGGATCTTGTACTATTTCCTCTTTTGCTTCTCTCGGCCCTGTGGTTTTTCCACCTACAAAGCTGTTAAATTGCTCAATACTACCTTTCTCACTATGTTTATTTCAGTTAATATTTCAGACTTCTTACCGATTGCAACGTCTGCATCGCCCCTCACTTTTGTGAAAACAGTTGCAAAGGATTCATTAAAATCATACACAAATATTCTGCCTCCATAAACAGATTACCTTTATCGTCTCTAATGATCCCTACACTTTCTTTTGGTATCCTTTGCTCTTAATGTATTTGTAAATCTTTGCATTTTCCTTGATTTACTTAGCAATATGTTTTGCTTTTCTCTCTTTGCTTTCCCAATTTCCTTTTAAATTTCAACTTTCCACTTTATTTTCTCCTCTAGACTTTCTGAACTATTGAGCCCAAACTTTGGCATATGTTCCCCTATTTTCATTATTCTGCGCTGCAAGCACCTTGACATCCAAGGGGCTTTAGATTTGTTAGTACCACCCTTTTCCTTTAAGGAGCATATTTGTGTTGAACCCTGAGGATCTTCGCATTGAATGCCTCCCAATGCTCTAACACAGTTTTTGCCTTCAAGTAACTGTTTCCAGCCCACTTTGGCTAAATCCGATCTCTCTTTGCCAAAATTGTCTTTTCCCAAATTAAGATTTTGTATTCCTGGTGTAACTGTCAATTTCCATAACTACACTAAATCTAACTGAGTTATGATCACAAGCACTAAAATGCTCCCATTGATGCATCTTCGACCTGCTCAGCATCATTCGCTCAACCTAAGCCCAGAACCGTCCCCTATCATGTCGGTCTTGATATATATTGGCTAAAAATTATCTGCTGAACAAATTTCAGGAAGGCTGCACCCGCGATACTTTTCACACCAATTCTATCCAAGTTAATATAAAGGTAGTTGAAATCGCCTACTATTACTGCCCTCAAATTTCAGCACTTCTCAGACCCTTACCAACATATCTTCTCGTCGATCTCCCTCTGGGCGTCTATAGTACACTCCCAGCCCATTTTATATTCTTCAATTTATCTAATATACCCTTAATTGTAGACACTTCTAACACATTATCTTACCTCACAGCTGCAATTGTTTACTTAATCAATACTGCGACCTCCCCACTACCTTCGGTTTTATCCCCCATCTCACGTGTCTGACAAACATGTAACCAGGAATGTTGACCGATCATACCTGCCCTTCTTTCAATCATGTCACAGTAAATGCTTCAATATGATTCTCCTCGCTGGCACGTGGCACCGGGCGAAATTATTAACTTTGAGGTGCTGCTTTTTTCATCATCTTAGACGTTCTCTCGAACAAGGATGACTTGTTACAAAATGAGTTCACAGTTATTTCAATGAAGACCCGATAATTCAGTCCTGAACTCCAATTGAAGGAGTGGAAGATGTCTGCGCGTAGATGTTTTTAATGTGTGGAGACCCTTGCACCTAAGCCACATATAGCGACTTGACAGAGCTAGGAGTTTATTTCGTGGCAGGATCACTGGAGAACTGCTCTGCTGCATGGACCTAGCGCACACACATTTGGCATTGTGGGCTAACCCCTGCTGCCCCTGGGCCGTCGACAATTCTGCGCCCCGTATCCTCATTTATCGCACTTCTGCCACGAACTCTCACCACTCCTCCGCCATAATCATTCACTCCATTTCCATCGCGATCTCTGGCCTTATCTCCACCACGATTTCTTGCCGTTCCTCTGCAACAAAAGCATTCGCTGCACATCCGCCACGATCTGTCACTGCTACTCCGCGAAAATATCTGGCCACTTCTCCGCCACACACATTCGCTGCATCTCCGCCATGATCTCTCGCTTCTCCTCCACCACAAAAAATGTGCTGCACCTCATGCTTTTTAATCCCTATCCGAGCTCCCACAAATCAGCATGCAGTGCTTCATCTCACTTGCGACCTGTGTCATTGGTAACATAATGGATCAAGTTCTCTGGCTGTTCACCCTATCCCCCCAGCATCCCCTGCATCCGCTCAGTTATATCTTTGGCCCTGGCACCATAAACGCAACATATCATTCTGGATTGATGTCTGCAGCGTGTCTGCACGGTTAACTATTCAATCTTTTACCAATATTGCTCCCACTCTTCTTCCTACCTCTTGGGCAGCTGATCCGGCAGTGGTGCCATGGACTTGGCTCTGGTTGCATTCCCTGAAGAACCATCCCCCCGCCCCCCGCCCCACACCAGTACTCAGAACAGAAAGCTGGGTGGAGAGTGAGAAGCACTCAGGTGATTCCTGAACTATCTGGCTGTTTCTACTCTTCAGTCTGGCGGCCACACATTCATTGTCACCCAGCACACTTTTAAGTTGCGAGGTGACCACATCAAGAAACGTGCTATCCACGAAGTTCTCAGCAGTGACTCTCCCACTTACATGCTTTCCATCTGCCCAATTAATTCCGAGAAACTTAGTACAAAAGCGCAACCTTCATTGTTGGGCTTGCTATTAATTGGCTAAAAAAAGTTATCCTCAATGCAAATGAGCTATTCTGTGCCGTCTATACATTTTACACTACTTATATCACAGTTAATATTAAAGTAATTGATATCCCCATAGTACAAACCAAAATGAGTGAACTTTCAGATATTTGCTAACACATTGCTTCTTCGAGCTCCCTCGGATTGTTTGGGGGCCGACAGTACTTTTGCCCCTTTTTGTACATATGTTGAAATCATTTAGCTTCATGTTAAGCTCCTTCTAACATATGATTCCTTCTCACAGCTGTAATTGTTTATTTAGCAAAAATTGCCACCCCACATTTTTATGCCCATCTTTATCTTGTTTGAAAACCATGTAACCAGGAATGTAGAGATGCCTATCCTGCCCCTATTTATGCCATGTTTCTGTTATCGCTAATGTATCGTATTTGAAGGTGTGTATCTGTGCCTTTAGCCCCTCTGCCTTTTTCAACTGTTCCTCGCGTTTGGAAGATGCCATCATGCACAGGCGTGGCTGGAAGTATGTTTCTTGTGAGTTTCCCCAGGGCTCAGTACCAGGCCTCTTGCTTTTTGTGGTACATGGCAATGATTAGACGTGAATGCAGGATGTATGATTAAGAATTTTGAAGATTATACATAAACTGGCTGTGTGGTTGATAATGAAGAGGAAAGCCATAGACTGCAGGAATATATAAATGCACTGGCCAGGTGGGCAAAACAGTGGAAAATATAAGTCAACCTGGTGAGGAATGAGCTTATGCATTTTGGCAGGGCTAATAAGGCAAGGGAAAACACAATCAGTGGTATGGCACTGCAAGACATAGAGGAAAAAAGGCTTCTTGGAATGCATGTACTCAGATCCATGAATGTAGAAGGATACGTGGTTAAGAAGGCATACGGAATACGTACATTTAGCAGGAGAGACATTGAATACAAGAGCAGGGCGGTTATGTTTGAAATGTTATAAATACTAGTTGGAACACAGCTAAAGTACTGCATACAGTTCTGGTCACCACATTACAAGAAAGACGTTATTGTTCGAGAGAGGGTACTGCTCAGATTTAAGAGTAGGCGAGCATTCTACCGATGAAGCACGAATGCTCGGATTTATATTATTTTCACTTTCCAGACTCCAACTGATTTTCGAACAATTCTTTCATAATAAAAACTGCGACACGGCTCCAAAATAAAATGCATAGAGGAGCAGATGCTGCATATGGTATTGTTCAATAAATGCTGGAACATAACTCGGCAGGTGAAGTACCAGCTGTGTCCAGAAAAACACAGTGCTAAGCTCTTAGGTTTTTGAGCTCTCGGCAGAAGTAACATTTTGCAGTATTACTTCAAAGTATTATATATTCTCCATGAGTTTCCTTACAAACGTTTAAAGCTGTTGAAAAATAACAAAAAGAAAATACCAAACGCCGCACAAAGAAATGTCAATGTGCCACAAGGGGTTCAAACACACGACTTAACTAATAACACCACGTTTTAACTAAGTGAACTAAGCAGCCTTGCTGTGAACCGCAACATTCAAGATACTTTTATGTTGGAAGCTGATATTATCCAGCGTCTTCAAATCCTTTACTATCCATCAATTATAACATAAGGTCATAAGAAATAGGAGCAGGACTATGTCATTTGGCACCTCATGCCTGCTCCACCTTTCAATACGATCATGGCTGATCTGATCATGGCCTCAGCTCCACATCCCGACCCGCTCCTCATAACCCTTTACTTGCTTATCTCTCAAAAATCTGTCTATCTACGCTTTAAATATATTCAATGACCCAGTCTCTTCTGCTCTCTTGGGCAGAGGATTGCATAGATTTACAATGCTCTGAGAGAGAAAAAAAATCCTCATCTCAGTTTTAAATGAACGGTCCCTTATTCGAACACGATGTCCCCGGCGGCTTTAGTTTCCTCAATGATGTAAATATCTTCTCTGCATTCCCCTTTTTCGAGTCCCCTTATTATCATAAGTTTCAATAAGATCACCTCTCATTTTCTGAACTCCAGTTTGTATCGGCCCAAACTACCAATACTTTCTTCAATTTTCAACCGCCTCAACTGCGGAATCAACCTAGTGACCCTTTTGTGAGCAGTCTCCAATGCAAGTAACTCCTTCCTTAAATACGGATAGCAAAACTGTACGAAGTACTCCACGTGTGGTCTCACCAATACCCTGTGCAGCTGCAGCTGGAGTTCTCTGCCTTTTTACTCTATCCCCCTGTTAACAAAGAGCACAATTAAATTGGGCTTCCTGATTACCTGCTGTCAATGCATACTAGTCTTTTATGTTTCATGCACAAGCACACCCAGGTATCACTGTATTGCAGCACTTTGCAATTTTTCTCCATTTAAATTAAAAATTGCTTTCCGATTATTTCTGCCATAGTGGATAACCTCATATTTTCCCACATTTTTATCGATCAGCAATTTTGTTTTCCCACGCAATTAACCAATCTATATCCCGTCGCAGGTGCTTTGTGTCCTCGTCACAATTTGCTTTCCCACCCATCTTTGTAACATCTGCAAACGTGGCTACATTACAGCCGGTCCCTTCATCCAAAACATAATTCTAGATTGTAACTCGTTGTCCGATGCCGCATCCCACTAGCCAATGTTTACAAACCGGAAAATGATCCATTTATCCAGACTCTCGGTTTTCTAATAGTTAGCCGATAATTTATCCCCGACTCCCTGATATTGTACTGTGTGCAGCAGTCTCTTATGTGGCATTAATCGAAAGTCATCTAGATATCCAAATACAACACATCTACTGGTTCCCCTTAATCCAGCTGCTCGTTCGATCCCCAAAAACACTCCAGCAAATTTGTCAATCATCAATTCATTTTAATAAAACCATGCTGATTCTGCTTGATTGAATCATGCTTTTACAAATGCCCCGCTACTGCTTCCTTAATAATGGACTCCAGTATTTTCCCAACGACAGATTTTAGGCTAACTGGTCGATAGTTTCCTGCTTGTTAGCTGCCTCATTTTTATAAATAGTGGCGTTGCATTTGCAGTTTTCCAAGCCGCTAGGAGCGCTCCAATATCCCTGTCATTTTCGTAAGTAACAACAAGGCATTCACTAAAATAAAGCAACTCCTCTTAATGCATTAAGTTCCTCTCTACATATCGCCCCTAGTTTTTCCACTATTCGGATGATTTTAAAGCCTCCTTCCTTCGAACTTCGGCCTTTGACCGAAACATAATATGTGTTCAACCACTATGCCATTTCAATGTTCTACATTATTAATGTCTCAGTCTCATCTTTCAGGGGACAAACATTTAGTTTCGCAAATCTTTTCCATTCAATGTACCTTTAGAAATTCTTACTGTCTGTTTTTTCAATTTTTACATGTCGTGCTAGTTTACTTTCATGAACCTTCTTCACTCTCTTAATCGTTCTCTGCTGGCTGTTAGAATTTAACTTCACGAATCTCTCTCCATACAAGCTGCATTTATTAATCATTCACTATCCAATCAGCAACTACTCTGCATATGTTAATTTATGCCACAAATGTACATATCCAGCAGATTATTAAATTCGCATCACATAGGTGCCAGGCAATGACTATCTCTGGCAAGCGATAGTCAAACCAGCGCCATTTGGCATTCAACGTCATGACCACCACCAACAACATACTGATGGCCACCATTCATCTCGAAATTATCTGGATCAGCCAAGTCAAATGTAACTATTCACATTGGCAGAAGATGAATGGTGGTGATCCACGAGGATCAGTGCTAGTACATCATTTATTTTAATGATTCAGAATAAATTCCTAACTTTGTGCGTGATTCAACATTGTGTGGCGGGGGGCGTTCGTGGGGATAGTGAATACCGAAGGGGAATGCAAGAAATTACAGTCGGACATTACTAAACTTGCAGATTGGCCATATAATTGAAAAACGAAGTTCAACAAAGATAAATGTGAGATGGTATATATTGTAGGAAAGATAGAAACATAGAAATATGGTGCAGGAGTAGGCCACTCCGCCCTTCGAGCCTGCACCGCCATTCCATGAGTTCATGGCTGCACATGCAACTTCAGTACGCCATTCTTGCTTTCTCACCAGACCCCTTGATCTCCCTGGTAGTAAGGACTATATCTAACTCCTCTTTGAATATATTTAGTGAATTGTCCTCAACAATTTTCTGTGGTAGCGAATTCCACAGGTTCAGCACTCACTGGGTGAATAAATTTCTCATCATCTCGGTCCGAAATGGCTTACCCGTTATCCTTAGGCTGTGACCTCTTTTTCTGGACTTCCCCAACATTTGGAACATTCTTCCTGCATCTAACCTGTCCAAGCCCGTCAGAATTTTAAACGTTTCTATGAGATCCCCTCTCATTCTTCTGAACTCCAGTGAATACAAGCCCAGTTGATCCAGTCTTTCTTGATCTGTCAGTCCCGCCATCCAGGGCATCAGTCTTGTGAACATTCGCTGCACTCCCTCAATAGCAAGAATGTAATTTCTCAAATTTGGAGACCAAATCTGTACACAATACCAAGGCTCTGTACAACTGTAGCAACACTTCCCTGCCCCTGTACTCAAATACCCTCGCTATGTAGGTCAACATGCCATTTGCTTTCTTAACCGCCTGCTGTACCTGCATACCAACCTTCAATGACTGATGTACCATGACTCCCAGCTCTCGTTGCACCACCCCTTTTCCTAATCTGTCACCATTTAGATAACAGTCTGTCTCACTGTTTTTACCACCAACGTGGATAACCTCACATTTATCCACGTTATAATTCATCTGCCATTCAATTGCCCACTCACCTAACCTATCCAAGTCAATCTGCAGCCTCATAGCATCCTCCTCGCAGCTCACACTGCCTCCCAACTTAGAGTCATCCGCAAAATTGGAGATACTATATTTAATCCCCTCGGCTAAATCATTAATGTACAATGTAAACAGCTAGGGCCCCAACTCAGAACCTAGCGGTTTCCCACTTGTCACTGCCTGCCATTCTGAAAAGTATCCATTTACTCCTACTCTTTGCATCCTGTCTGACAACCAGTTCTCAATCCATCTCAGCACACTACAACACACTACCCCCAATCACATGTGCTTTAACTTTGCACATTAATCTCTTGTATGGAACCTTGTCGAAGGCCTTCTGAAAGTCCAAATATACCACATGAACTGGTTCTCCCTTGTCCACTCTGCTGGATTCATCTTCAAAAAAATTCCAGAATAATTGTCAGCATGATTTCCTTTCCATAAATCCATGCTGACTTGGACCTATTATGTCACCTCTTTCCAAATGCGCTGCTATGACATCCTTAACAATTGATTCCATCATTTTACGCACTACTGATGTCAGGCTGACCTGCATATTATTCCCTGTTTTCTCTCTCCCTCCTTTTTTAAAAAGTGTGGCTACCTTGGCTACCCTCCACTTGATAGGAACTGAAGAGAGTCTTTGGATGTTCGAAAATGACTGTCAATGCATCCGCCATTTCCAATGCCACATCCTTCAGTAGTCTGCGATGCAGTCCATCAGGCCCTGGGGATTTATCGGCCTTCAATCCCATCAATTTCCCCAACATAATTTCCCTCAGTTCCTCCTTCTCACCAGACACTCTGACCCCTTTTATATCCGGAAGGTTGTTTGTGTCCTACGTAGTGAATATCGAACCAAAGTACTTGTTCAATTGGGCTGCCATTTCTTTGTTCCCCGTTATGACTTCCCCTGATTCTGACTGCAGGGGACCTACGTTTGTCCTTACTAACTTTTTTCTCTTTACATATCGATAGAGACTTTTGCAGTCCGTCTTAATGTTCACTGCAAGCTTCTCTCGTAATTAATTTTCCCTGCACTAATCAAACCCTTTGTCCTCCTCTGCTGAATTCTAAATTTCTCCCAGTCCCCAGGTTCACTGCGATTTCTGGTCAATTTGGATGCCACTTCCTTGGCTTTAATACTATCCCTGATTGCCCTTGATAGCCACGGTTGAGCCACCTTGCCTTTTTTATTTTTACGCCAAACAGGGATGTACAATTGTTTTAGTTCATCCATGTGGTCTCTAAATGTCTGCCATTGCCCATCCACATACAACCCCTTTAGTATCATTCGCCAATTTATCCTAGCCAATTCACGCCTCACACCTTCAAAGTTCTGGACCATGGTTTGTGAATTAAACTGTTTCATTCTCCATCCTAATGTGCAATTCCACCATATTATGGTCACTCTTTACCAAGGAGCCTCGCACAACGAGATTGCTGATTAATCCTCTCTCATTACACAACACCCAGTCGAAGATGGCCTCCCCCCTAGTTGGTTCCTAGACATATTGGTCTCGAAATCCATCTCTTATGCACTCCCTGAAATTCTCCTCCACTGTATAGGTTCCAGTTTGGTTAGCCCAATCTATATGCATATTAAAGTCACCCATGTCACTGCTGCACGTTTATTGCATGCATCCCTAACTTCCTGTGTGATGCCCTCCCCAACATCACTACGACTGTTTGGAGGTTGTACACAACTCCCACGAACGATTTTTGCCCTTTGGTGTTCTGCAGCTCTACCCATATAGATTCCACATCATCCAAGAAGAAGAGGGAGATCTCTTATTATTTTGAGGATGCGATCCACTGTTGTATACAAAAAAAGAGAGCTCGTAGTACAAATATACAAATCAGTAAAAGTACCATACAGGTTAACAAGTTCAATAAAAGCAAATCATGTGTGAGGCTTTATTTCTCGAGGTATAGCTTTGTGACTCAGGGAAGTTTCCCTGCGTATCCTTTCCCTTGAAAAAAGAAGGTTGAAGGGTGATTTAATAGAGGACCTTAAGATTATGAAGGGTTTTGATAGAGCAGATACAGAGAAAATGTTTCCGCTTGTGTGGAACAGCATAAGAAGACCTGATGATTGTAAGACAGTCAAACCAGAAATCCAAAATAAACTTACATACACAAATATTTGTGGAAATGTGGAGCTCGCTGCAACAGGGAGTGATTGGAGCAATTAGCATAACTGCATTTAAGGGAAGGATACACACGCATATGAGGCAGAAGGCAATAGACGGTTATGCTGATAGATTTAGATGAGGAAAGACGAGACGTGGCTGTATTGGATCATGTCATGAATGATGGCATTGAATGGTCGGGCATACTGGCCGGTTCCTTTGCCATTGATTGTGAAGATGAACGCTGCATATCGCAGGAAGATATGAATGTACTGGTGTCGGGTTATAAATCTACATCAAAGAACAAGATTCGAGTCATCCGTCTGCTTTAATTGGGAAAGCACACAAGTTTAATATACGTATTTGTAGACGTGGACACATCCGAGATCTTTGCTAAGGTTCTGCAACCCAAAACGCCAGAAACTCCCCGACTGGCCCAGAGTGCCCCATATTTAAGGTCGCATACTACAACTGCGTGTGTCATCAAGGTTGGAACAGAACAATAGGCACATTCCGCAACAAGATACACGAGACCCTGTGGTCATTGTTTAAATATTCAGTTCCCATTTATCAACAGAAAGAAAAGCAAATATCAGAAAGAACAAATATGCAGCTGTGTGCCCCCTCCCTCCCTATCTTGTCTTGCTTCCCCTCTCTTCATGACACAAGGTCAGCGGATGTTGTAGACCAAATTAGGTTCATAGCAGGAATTTCCAAAACATCCCCCTACAATATCACTCCTTTTGTTCCTTGGCTAGTCCAATTGATCACCTTTGTCAATCCGGTTCGCATTTCCCTCTCCCCTGGTGTGGTGATCAGCTGTTCGGTTGGGGAGAACTGTGATCCAGAAGTTTCTGATTTATATTCCTGAAATCAATAATTTCTTTACATCCAATACACTAGTCATCGTTCGCTTCTTTGCCCTGCGGGGTTTATAAGATGCCCAACAGAGAAACAAGTATCCCAATGCCGAAACCAATTGTACAGCCACTAATATGTGTGAGATTATTCATATTCAAGGGTGTATATTAACATTCAGTCCATAGTTCCACAGTACTCATACCAAGGCTTATATTGATGGCTTTTTGCAATATCTTTGTCCTATATACGAAGCTCTTTTTCGATAACGTGGTATCGTTTTATGCTTGCCAGCGGGGGCTATTTTATATACTTCACCTCCTCAGGCAGGTGAAACATAGAATCATAGAAACGTAGAAACAGAGAAAATAGGTGCAGGAGCAGGCCATTCAGCCCTTCTAACCTGCACCGCCATTCAATGAGTTCATGGCTGAACATGAAACTTCAGTGCCCCCTTCCTGCTTTCACGCCATACCCCTTGATCCCCCGAGTAGTAAGGACTTCATCTAACTCCCTTTTGAATATATTTAGTGAATTGGCCTCAACTACGTTCTGTGGTCGAGAATTCCACAGTTTCACCACTCTCTGGGTGAAGAAGTTTCTCCTTATCTCGGTGCTAAATGGCGTACCCCTTATGCTTAGACTGTGACCCCTGGTTCTGGACTTCCCCAACATTGGGAACATTCTTCCTGCATCCAACCTGTCCAAACCCGTCAGAATTTTAAACGTTTCTATGAGGTCCCCTCTCACTCTTCTGAACTCCAGTGAACACAAGCCCAGTTGATCCAGTCTTTCTTGATAGGTCAGTCCCACCATCCCGGGAATCAGTCTGGTGAATCTTCGCTGCACTCCCTCAATAGCAAGAATGTCCTTCCTCAAGTTAGGAGACCAAAACTGTGCACAATACTCCAGGTGTGGCCTCACCAAGGCCCTGTACAACTGTAGCAACACCTCCCTGCCCCTGTACTCAAATCCCCTCGGTATGAAGGCCAACATGCCATTTGCTTTCTTAACCGCCTGCTGTACCTGTATGCCAACCTTCAATGACTGATGTACCATGACACCCAGGTCTCGTTGCACCTTCCCTTTTCCTAATCTGTCACCATTCAGATAATAGTCTGTCTCTCTGTTTTTACCACCAAAGTGGATAACCTCACATTTATCCACATTACACTTCATCTGCCATGCATTTGTCCACTCACCTAACCTATCCACGTCACTCTGCAGCCTCAGAGCATCCTTCTCGCAGCTCACACTGCCACCAAACTTAGTGTCATCCGCAAATTTGGAGATACTACATTTAATCCCCTCGTCTAAATCATTAATGTACAATGTAAACAACTGGGGCCCCAGCACAGAACCCTGCGGTACCCCACTAGTCACAGCCAGCCATTCCGAAAAGTACCCATTTATTCCTGCTCTTTGCTTCCTGTCTGACAACCAGTTCTCAATCCACGTCAGCACACTACCCCCAATCCCATGTGCTTTAACTTTGCAGCAGTTGGTGAGAAGGTAGCGACCTATAAAAGCCCAGCGGGAGATCGAGAGCCAGCAGCAGTTGGTGAGAGGGGAGCGGCCTATAAAAGCCCAGCGGGAGATCGAGTGCCAGCGGCAGTTGGTGAGACGCGGGAGCGACCTATAAAAGCCCAGCGGGAGATCGAGAGCCAGCGGCAGTTGGTGAGACGCGGGAGCGACCTATAATAGGCCCAGCGGGAGATCGAGAGCCAGCGGCAGTTTGTGAGAGGCGGAAGCGGCCTATAAAAGGCCCAGCGGGAGATCGAGAGCCAGTGGCAGTTGGTGAGAGGGGAGCGGCCTATAAAAGGCCCAGCGCGAGATCGAGAGCCAGCGGCAGTTGGTGAGACGCGGGAGCGGCCTATAAAAGGCCCAGCGGGAGATCGAGAGCCAGCGGCAGTTGGTGAGAGGGGAGCGACCTATAAAAGCCCAGCGGGAGATCGAGAGCCAGCGGCAGTTGGTGTGAGGGGAGCGGCCTATAAAAGCCCAGCGGGAGATCGAGAGCCAGCGGCAGTTGGTGAGACGCGGGAGCAGCCTGTAAAAGCCAAGCGGGAGATCGAGAGCCAGCGGCAGTTGGTGAGACGCGGGAGCAGCCTATCAAAAGGCAGCTACAGCGGGAGAGAAAGCAAAATAGAAGTAGAAAGTAATCAAAAAGTTACGTCACAGCCAATGGGGTAAGTGATTGGCTGGTGATTGGTGATTAGCTTTTCTTTTCTTTTTTATATCAGTAAGTGAACTGTAACATTGTTATTAGCAATTTAAGGGTATCTAACGTTAAGACATGGCAGGAGAGCTCGGCCATGTGATATGCTCCTCCTGTACCATGTGGGAACTCGGGGCACTTCCGGTGTCACTGGGCGCTGCATGTGTGGAAAGTGTATCCGCCTCGAGCTCTTGACGGTCCACGTTGCGGAATTGGAGCTGAGGGTGGATTCACTCTGGAGCATCCACGATGCTGAGAATGACGTGAGTATCACGTTAAGTGAGTTGGTCTTACCGCAGGAGAAGGGTCCATAGCCAGATAGGGAATGGAAGACCAGCAGGCAGAGCAGTGCAAGAAAGATAGTGCAGGGGTCCCATGTAGTCATCCCTCTGCAAAACAGATACACTGCTTTGAGTACTGTTGGGGAGGATGACTCATCAGGGGAGGGCAGCAGCAGCCAAGTTCATGGCACCGTAGGTTGCTCTGCTGCAAAGGAGGGCAGGAAAAAGGTTGCGAGCGCGATAGTGATAGGGGATTCGATGGTGAGGGGAATAGATAGTCGTTTCTGCGGACGCAACCAGAGACTCAGGATGATATGTTGCCTCCCTGGTGCAAGGGTCAAGGATGTCTCGGAGCGGGTGCAGGACATTCTGAAATGGGAGGGAGAACAGCCAGTTGTCGTGGTGCACATTGGTACCAACGACATAGGCAAAAAAAGGGTTGAGGTCCTACGAAAAAAATTTAATGAGCTAGAAGCTAAATTATAAAGTAGGACCTCAAAAGTAGTAATCTCGGGATTTCTACCAGTGCCACGTGCTAGTCAGAGTAGGACTCGCAGGATAGCGCAGATGAATACATGGCTTGAGCAGTGGTGCAGCAGGGAGGGATTCAAATTCTTGGGGCATTGGAACCGGTTCTGGGGGAGGTGGGACCAGTACAAACCGGACGGTCTGCACCTGGGCAGGACCGGAACCAATGTCCTGGGAGGAGCATATCACATGACCTAGTCGAAAGCCTTCTGAAAGTCCAAATATACCATATCAGCTGGTACTCCTTTATCCACTTTATTGGAAACATCCTCAAAAAAGTCCAGAAGATTTGTCAATCATGATCTGCCTTTCACAAATCCATGCTGACTTGGACCTATCATGTCACCATTTTCCAAATGCGCTGCTCTGACATCCTTAATAATTGATTCCATCACTTCTGAGGTCATGCTGACCGGTCTATAATTCCCTGCTTTCGCTCTCCCTCCTTTTTGAAAAAGTGGGGTTACATTGGCTACCCTCCACTCGATAGGAACTGATCCAGAGTCAATGGAATGTTGAAAAATGACTGTCAATGCATCCGCTATTTCCAAGGCCACCTCCTTAAGTACTCTGGGATGCAGTCCATCAGGCCCTGGGGAATTATCGGCCTTCAATCCCAACAATTTCCGCAACACAATTTCCCGACTAATAAAGATTTCCTCAGTTCCTCCTCCTTACTAGACCCTCTGACCACTTTTATATCCGAAAGGTTGTTTGTGTCCTCCTTAGTGAATACTGAACCAAAGTACTTGTTCAATTGGTCTGCCATTTCTTTGTTCCCCGTTATGACTTCCCCTGATTCTGACTGCAGGGGACCTACGTTTGTCTTTACTAACCTTTTTCTCTTTACATACCGATAGAAACTTTTGCAATCCGCCTTAATGTTCCCTGCAAGCTTCTTCTCGTACTCCATTTTTCCTGCCCTAATCAAACCCTTTGTCCTCCTCTGCTGAGTTCTGAATTTCTCCCAGTCCCCAGGTTCGCTGCTATTTCTGGCCAATTTGTATGCCATTTCCTTGACTTTATTACTATCCCTGATTTCCCTAGATAGTCACGGTTGAGTCACCTTCCCTTTTTTATTTTTACGCCAGACAGGAATGTACAATTGTTGTAATTCATCCATGCGGTCTCTAAATGTCTGCCATTGCCCATCCACAGTCAACCCCTTAAGGATCATTAGCCAATCTATCTTAGCCAATTCATGCCTCATACCTTCAAAGTTACCCTTCTTTAAGTTCTGGACCATGGTCTCTGAATTAACTGTTTCATTCTCCATCCTAATGCAGAATTCCACCATATTATGGTCACTCTTCCCCAAGGGGCATCTCACAATGGGATTGCTAATTAATCCTCTCTCATTACACAACACCCAGTCTAAGATGGCCACCCTCCTCGTTGGTTCCTCGACATATTCGTCTAGAAAACCATCCGTTATGCACTCCTGGAAATCCTCCTCCACCGTATTGCTTCCAGTTTGGCTGGCCCAATCTATGTGCATATTAAAGTCACCCATTATAACTGCTGCACCTTTATTGCAAGCACTCCTAATTTCCTGTTTGATGCCCTCCCCAACATCACTACTACTGTTTGGAAGTCTGTACACAAATCCCACTTACGATTTTTGCCCTTTAGTGTTCTGCAGCTCTACCCATATAGATTCCACATCATCCAAGCTAATGTCTTTCCTAACTATTGCATTAATCTCCTCTTTAACCAGCAATGCTACCCCACCTCCTTTTCCTTTTATTCTATCCTTCCTGAATGTTGAATACCCCTGGATGATGAGTTCCCATCCTTGACCATCCTGGAGCAACGTCTCCGTAATCCCAATTAGATCATATTTGTTAACATCTATTTGCACAGTTAATTCATCCACCTTATTGCGGATACTCCTTGCATTAAGACACACAGCCTTCAGGCTTGCTTTTTTAACACCCTTTGTCCTTTTAGAATTTTGCTGTACAGTGGCCCTTTTTGTTCTTTGCCTTGGGTTTCTCTGCCCTCCAGTTTTCCTCATCTCCTTTCCGTCTTTTGCTTTTGCCCCATTTATGTCCTCCTCTGTCTCCCTGAATCGGTTCCCATCCCCCTGCAATATTAGTTTAACTCCTCCCCAACAGCATTGGGGCAGCCAGTTTACTGTCATATTGGTATAAACCTTGCTGAATTTCATCAGTCAGGTTCAGTGTAATATTTTCTCGAGCATGGATATACGTCATATCTGCGTGTTCGTTATCGGTAGCCTCGGGGTGTGCAAATGTTGGGGTGAGGAATGTTACACTGATAAATACCATAATCATAAGTTAGTTGGCTGGTTACCACACAGAATTCCCCTTTTCCACAGTAGGCTGAGTGAGTGGGCTCTAACTCTGATGGGCTCATTTCTAAGACATATCCCTTTGTCTGATTAAATCCAAACTCGTCCTTACTCCCCCAGTGCACTGGATGTGTTCAAATCTTTCGGCATCCTACCCTGCGGCAACCTGATAATGAGACCCCTCTCGTGGTTCCGTTCCATTTGATCGCATGTTGATCCATCGGATAATACCTCATGTTGTTCTCAACCCTGATCAGCCCCAGGTTCTCTACCTCAAACTGCGGATAAGGTCCATACTTCCCCTTTGATATTATCGGAATCATTAGGACCATCCCCACCAGGGCAGAATGGGAACCGTTGCATCTTCCTGTCGATGGAAAGATCCTTGTCATTCCCTTCATAGTGCATGCGTCGAGTTTCACCGGATGCTGTGCCAGGCGGAACAGATGTGTGCTATTAATCCAGTCCGGAACTTTGCCCCTGTATATTTGGTCCAGGTCATTCTTGACCGGCCAGATCATCCATCCACCGTCATCGTGGCAATGGTCTCGCTGTAACTCGTCCTTTTCTTTATTAAATTCTCGGTTAAGCAGATGATTATTGGTGGCAGCATGGCCGTTCCGGACTATAATCAATTTAACTAAGCTCCCCATCGCACCTCATTCGTTAGCAAGTTCCTCGGTGTTTCCTATCCCTTTCTATAGCAGAAACCGGACTGTGTCTTTGACCCGCTCTGTTTTTGCTTGTAGAGTTTTTATATCTAGTGCGTTAACAGAGGAGGTTCCCGTGTTTACTCCTGTCAGGATATCATTGATCAAACCCTGTTTACACCTACGTGTCTGGCTTGTCTTGAAAGAGTCTAGAAACCTGGATGCCCCTGAGGCATCCCGATAGTCTTCCAATATCTCCTGCAGCAAACGGGTGTATCGCGCCTTTCCTTTCGGGTCACACTTTTCTGGCGGTCCTAAAGTGTTTATATTTACTATTATAGACATAATTCATGGTATACATTCTCATACAGCGTTATTCCTTTCGACTCGATACTACACCGTTTGTGATCCCTTTCGTTTGGGTTGGGCAATAGTTCGGGAGTGGGTCGCACGGGACTATTCTCCAGGTCACTCCCCAAATGCAGGTATGGATATTCTGAGTTATAAACTTTGTGTCGCTTGACTCTCTACGCTTTGTATCTACTGACGCTGCTACCTTGTCGATACACAATAGCTTAACTTCGTTCTCCGAATTTCCAGGGTGTAATTGTACTATTTGCCAGTGCGAGATCGTATGAACTTTTATTTCTAGCTTATCATCAATCCATTTTATCCGTTCTATTTCCCCCACACCGGACCGTGTACCATTCAACCGATCTACTTGCCACCTGATTTTAGAATTATTTAGGCAGACCATCTGCACTTCGTTCCCCGCCCCCACTCCGTTATCATCAATCCATCTAGTCCCGCAAAACTTTCCTTTCTGTCTTTTCCCCCGAGTGGGTTGCGACAGTCAATAGTTGTCGTATTGTGCGAGTGTTCCTTTGGTTCTGTTTTCATTGCGCGGTATGCAGGATCCATCGTTGGGCATTGTTTTCGTTTGATGATAATATAATAGCTCAATCGTCTGGTGCGGTGGCGTTTCTGACGTCGTCACATCCATTTTGGGCAGTGTTCCTTGCCATACTGAGTAGACATGAGGAGTCGCAACTCCAACGTCCCAACGAGGAGTACAGCAGGTTTCCAATCATCTAATCTGAATAAGGTTTTAGTTAGGACCAATGTTTCCACCGTCATATCCTGTGTATATCTACACAAGCGCAGGAATCCCCACGTAGGGTCCTCAACATCACCTCGTGAATCTCGTTCTTCCTCGCAGGACCTTAACTATTAAACTGTCCCTTACATCAGGGAGATCCATGGGAGCTCCCACTTCGCTTGTTCGTCTCGACCTGCCTGATGTTTTCTCACTACCCGCTGCATCCCCTTAAGCAGTTTGCTTATCTTTTTAAATTATATTTTTGTTCTGACTATCATACTATTTCCTCTGTCTGTTAGGTGAGTCTTTTTTCTTTTAATAAGAAATCGAAATTAAGAATTTCAAGTATAAAACATCTATCAATGGAAGGGATAACTCACTACAGCTTTGTAAGAAGGCCTGACGTCCTGACTTGACTTCGCATAATGGACTGAATTTTTTTCCAAGCCTTTCTGGTTTCAAAACTTGCTTAGAAATGGGGTTAATCTGTTAGACCAGCGGAAATGATTAGTAACGGTATCATAATAAAATCTGCTCGTCGGGAAAGACAGCATTTAAGATTAAACGCCAATTACTCTAAACTTCCAATTCAAATCCATGCCAAAGATTTATTTTCCATTGATTTAGAACGAGACGACACATTTTTAATAGCATTTTCTTTTACTGAAATCCAATTTCCCACAAGGTATATAGATTCCAGCATTTCGTTTTTGTGGTCCCGTTCATTGAGCAAATCTTGTGTTTTATTTCTCTACGCAGAAAATCTAAACTTCCGTGCTGGTTCCATCTTTCTTAAATAATTCTCTACTTCACAGTTTTTCTTTCCTTCCTTTGCTGAGTTCGCATAACTTAGATTTATCCCCTTTTGAATTCGAACTTAATAATTTAAATTTCGTTTCTTCAAATTAGCTTTTGCATTTTGATGATCTTCTTCCAGTCAATTTCCCTAACGAACTTTGTTTCTCTTTCTCTGCGTAAAACTTGTGTGTCGGGTTTAACTCGTAAGTTTTTATATTTCAAACAATATCCTTTTCACAGCCAATTTACCTCTCCCTTCTTCAAGTGACGTTTTGTATTTTGATGAACTTCCTCCAGTCCACTTTCCTGAAGATTTTGTTTCTCTTTCTAGCAGCTACAGCTTTCAAGGTCTCATTGTTAGCTTTTTATTCCACCATTATTCTTTGTATTAATTTTCCATTATTCGCAGCTAACATTTTATCCCACTGGCCAGTTTTCCTCGTACCCTGGGGTCCCACCCGCTTTTTAGGTTGTATTCCTTTTTGTTTGTGCTGCGCATGATCAATACCAGCTTCTCCGTGTTATTACTGTGTCACGGTTCGGGACATACACCTTATTTTAACAAACATCTTTGTTTCTCTTTCCAGCAGCTGCAACTTTCAACGTCAATTTTTATCTTTGGACAAAAGCAAGCTGTCCTTTGTAAATTCAACGTGTTTTTCCAACATATTGCTTTTCTTTTATTAATTTTCCTTTTCCTTAGCTACTTTATTTCTGTGCTTGACAGTTTGAATTACTCGATGTTTGGTTTCAATCTACCACTGCATTGCAGAAATTTCCATACTATCATTACTCCCGCTTCGTGAGCACGTTTGTTTTTCTGCTTTTGCCACCAGGAATTTTGGTCGGTGGGATACTTCTTTGGATCCCATCCATCCTTAAGCATCTTGTTGATTAAGTCCTTCCAGTCGCCTGCATGGAATATAGTAAGGATGCCTTCCTCACCCAATCTAATTCCTTCACTGACGCCACACTTTGATCCGACTATGGGCAGTCACACAGCCCCAAGATTTCCCGCTTCTTCGAACTGCTTACTTACAATTATTAAGCGGTCCTTTGTGGCAACAACAATGTCGCTAACTTATAATTCCTCATTTAAAATGTTTACTGTATGACACCGATACTTAAAATTGTCTCTTACCCACACAACAGATCTCACTTGATTCAGATGTGTGCCCGAGTTTGACCTTCGACTTCCGGGCGACCGAATTTGTGAGTGGTATTTAAAAGTTACTCACCCTTGTTGTGACTCCTCCAGCGGGTCTCACCCGTGCCACAAAATACTGCCGACAACGCCAAAAATGTTGGAGTACAAATCTATGTCAAAGAACAAGACTCGAGTCAGCCGTCTGCTTTAAGTGGAAAAATACACACGTTTAATAAACGTATTTGTAGACGTGGCCACGTCATCGATCGGTGCTTAAGTTCCGCAACGCATAACCACAGAAAGTCCCCGACTGGCAAAGAGTGCCCCATATTTAAGCTCGCATACTACAACTGCGTCATCAACGTTACAACAGAAGAATAGACACATTCCTCAACAAGGTACGTGAGACCCTGAGCTTGTTGTTTAAACATTCAGTTCCCCATTATCAGCAGAAAAACAAGCAGATATCAGTAAGAATACACGTGCAAATGTGTGCCCCTCCATCCCTGCCTTGTCTTGCTTCACCTATCATCGTGACTCACGTTCAGCGGATGTTGCAGTCCAAATTAGGTTCATAGAAAGAATAGCCAAAAAATGCCACTATAACTGGCCAGGTGGGCAGAACAATGGCAAATGGAATTCAATTCGGATAAGTGTGAGGTAATGGATTTGGGGTGGTCTAACAAGGCAAGGTAATAAGCATTAAATGGTACACTACTGGAACGTGTAGATGAACAAAGGCACCTTGAAGTGCAGGTCCACAGACCCTGATGAAGCCTGGCAGATAAGTTGGTTCAGAAGGCATGCGAAATACTTGCATTTATAAGATGAGGCATGGAATACAAGAGCAAGGATATTATACTTGAATTATCTAAAACACAGGTTATGCCGCAGCTGGAGTACTTTTGGTAGTTATGTTCACTACATTTCAGGAAAGATGTGATTGCATTGGAAAGGATGTAGTGGAGATTTTCCAGAATGCTGCCTGGACTGCATACATTTGGTTAAGTTAAGATTGCAGCTGCTACTGCTGATTTCTTTGAAATGGAGCATGCTGAGGTGAGACCTTATTGAGTTGTATAAAATTATGAAGGGCGAGGATAGAGTTAACAGGAAGCACCTGTTTCCATTGGCAGTCAGGACAACAAAGAGGGGTCATAGATTTAAAGTAATTGGAGAGGGTTACATGAGTTATGAGGCACATCTTCTCCACCCAGAGCATCGTGGGAGCCTGGAACACACTGCCAGAGAGGGTGGTATAGGCAAAGGTCCTCACCATATTTAAACAATACATAGATGTGCAATTATTGTGACGCAACCTAGAGTGCTACGTACCAAGTGCTGTAAATTGGGATTAGGCTCGATAGCTCTTGGTCGGCAGTTGCAGACACGATGGGTCGAAATGCTCTCGTCTGTGTTGTCAATATATAAGATTCTATTATTCTGTATCCTATGTAATCCTATGTAACACCATGTAATCCGATATAAAATGCGGGCAGAGGGTGGATATGCTGCTGTTAGTTTCTCACCTCCGGCTTCCCAACACTTTCCAACATCTACAAGGCACAAATCTGGCGTGTTTTGGAATACAGTTACTGATATGGATCTGTGTAGCTCGAACGACCACTGAAGATGTTCGACAGCTTTCAGGACAAAGCAACCCGCTTGATTGGCCTCATCCTTCACGTAAAACGTTCACTGCCTCCACCAGCGGCTCACAGTGACTGCAGTGCATACCATCGAGAATTGCACCTCAGCAACTCGCAAAGGCTTCTTCAACAGCATATTCCAATGCCGCAACCTCTACCACCTTGAAAGGCAAGGGCAGCAGCTGTAGGGGAGCAGCATCACCTCCAAGTTACACATCATCCGGACTTGAAAATTGATCACTGTAACTTCATCATCACTGGTTCAAAATCCTGCACGTCCCTCCTTAACAGTACGATCAACACATCGACAGTCGTGGCTCAAGAAGGCTGCTCACCACCACATTCTGAAGGGAAATTAGGATACTGCAAAACATGCTGGCCTTGCCAGCGATGCCCAAATCCCAGGAATTAATTGAATTAACTTAAAAAATGAATGGCTATATTTGCAAGATTGTAGAGCTTTGATCTGATCCGTCGGTTGTTGGATCACTTAGCCGTATCGATAAAATGCTATCCCGCTGTTTTGTGTTTTGTGTGTATAGCGTCCTGTGTTCTAATGTCCTGAGGTTTTCACCTCACGATCAGAAGCCTGGTTCTGCTATTGGCTTTCTCTTGTGCCCTTTTCATTGAACCAATGTTGGTCCTCCGTTCAGAAGATGAAGATAGAGTGAGGTATATACTGGTCCATAAGATTACAGATTGTGTGGAATACAATACTGCTGCTGATGTCCGACAGCAATTCGTGTACGACCAGATTTGAGCTGCTGGATCGGATCACAATCTGTCCCATTTAGCACAGTGATAATGACAGCAACACGATGGAGAGTGTCCTCCGTGTGAATAAAGTATTTGGTGTCCAGAAGTACTGTGCAGTGCTCACTGCTATCAAAACTATTAGGGACAGATGCAAGTGCGAGAGACAGATTGGTGGGAACGAGGTCAAATAGGATTTTCGCTGTCGGAGAGACAAAGCTGAGGGAGCTATGCATTGTCGGAGTTGCTGTCTTGTGGATGAAATATAAACCGAGGCCCGGTCTACCCTCAGAGCTGGACGAAAAACATCACAAGGCCATTATTTGGAAGAAGAGCAGGGGAGTTCACCCCGGTCTCCCGGGGCCAATATATATCCCTCAACCAACTATCGCATTGTGCATTTTTCATCGTGCAAATCTGCTGTTGCATTCACTACGTTACAACAGTGACCATACGTTAAATGCCCTTCATTTGCTCTGAAGCACTTTATGACATCCTGAGTTGAAAGTCCCTGTGGAAATTCAAGCTTTTTTTCTATTATAGCATCTGAAAAAATAGATGAGAAAAAGGCTGATTATCTTAGTTCGGTAGAGCGTGGTTGTAATAATGATAAGGTCATGGTTTCGATCCTCGTGTTGAACATTTATTTTATTTTTTGTGGTACGTTGCTGGTATCTTGGTTTTATTATTTCAGACCAGTTTAAACATTCTCAAAACGGAGCTCACACGGGACCTGCAAAACCTTAGTTCTGCCGAGAGCTCATGGACCTGCGGAGTGTTTCCATCATTAAATAAACAATTCCATACCCTCCAGGACATTGTGCCTTCTCGTATTTCAATCAGTGAATGGCTCAGTGCCGCTGATAGGTTTGCTGTGAAAAGTGTGCAACTGAAATTAATACCATTCCGGTATGTTCACTCATTATCACCATTCGTCTACTGTAAACCGCAGAGGCCGTTTGGCCGAAAGGGTAAGGCGTTTCACTGAACTGCAAATCTTCGATGTTATTAGAAAGTTGCAGATTCGAGTCATTATCTTGGTCGTTGTGTTAAATCTCGTTCAATTTTATGAAAACAAATCACATTCGCCCGAATCATCTGACGGTGATTTCCACCTAAACATTGCAGGGTTCTTTGTTAAAATATATTTGTTTCATGATGCTTTCTATGTATATTGCTCACTGATCTTTGCAAACAGTTTCCAACAAACTAATCATAATTAATCCCGATAAGGTATTCGTTTTTCTAATTCGAACTATTGCTTCGCGTCATTAAAGGGAAATATAGGGAACGGTGATCACATTCTGGTCCAGTAATATCCACAGAGAACCCATTAAAAAAGTGTTTGCTGTACAATCGCTGCGAGCAGAGCTTGATTGTGCGCGGGGAAACCCATTTAAACTTCGAGTTTAACGCCTTAACCACTCGGCCATCGCAGCTCCACAATGGAGTTGCTCAATAGGCCAATCGGCGGTACGGAATATCAGGCAATTGGACGACATGCTTGCCGAGTTGTATCTCCCAGTCGATGTAAAAATTACAGTATTGTGGAATCTCACAGCACAGAAGGGAGCTGTTCCGCAAGAACTAAAATAATTTACTTATCAGGAAAGACTGAACAAACTGGAGAGCTTTTGAATAAAAAAGACAAGTCAGATACGGACTTTACCATTATGAGTGGTTTTGATCGGGTCGACGGAGAGAAAATATTTGCTATTGTACGCGAGATAAATTCAGTAGTCCATTCAAGAGTAACTTCTTTACCAAAGAGTGGTTCGAATGCGGAAAATGCAACAACAAGCAGAAGTTGCGGCGACTAGCAAAAATGCATTTAAGAGGGTATTATCTAAACACATTTGTGAAAAAGTATTCGAAGAATATGCTGATAGGATGAAATTAATTAAGGCACGAAGGCGCTCGTGAGCCGCATTAACTTCTGCAAAACCTGTTGGGGAAAATGTTCTCTTTATATGTTGCAGGCTCTATACAACGTTACCTAACAGCACTTTTAAACATCAACAACAACACGCTCATAATTCGCCTTTAATGCAGTGAAACGTCACAAGGCGATTCACAGGAGTATTATGCAATAACAAGTTGACACCGAAGAGCAAAATTAAAAATTGGCGCAAGTGTAAAAACTTGGTAAACTCTTATGGTTCATATTGTGGAAGAAAGCTTTCGACTGCTGGAAGATATCAATTAATTAGCCAGGTGTTCTGGAGAGTGGCTAATGGAAATCAAGTCGGAGAATTGTGAGGTAATATATTTTGTGAGGGCTAACAAGGCAAGGGATTAAACATTTAATCGTCGGAGACTGAGTAGGGTAGAGGAGCAAAGGGACCTTGGAGGGTATGTCCACAGATCCCTGACGATAGCAGGCCAGGTAGATAAGTTGGGTAATAAGCAACACGGAATGCTTTCCTTTATTAGCTGAGCCACAGAGTACAAGAGTGGGGACGTTTAATTTGAACTGCATAAAACACTAGTGAGGCCTCAGCTCGAGTACTGCTTGCTGCTCTGGTCACCGAAATGCAGGAAATATCTGATTGGAATCGTGAGGGGGCAGAGTCATATTATGTGAATGTTGCCTGGACTGGAAAATTTGGCTATGAGAAAATATTGGATACGCGGACTTGTTTTTTTGGAACAGAGGATCCTGAGAGTGGACCACACTGAAGTGTATAAATTATGAGTGGATCAAATAGTGTGCATAGGACGGATTTATTTCCCTTATCACACTGATCAACAACCAGGGGGCATTGATTTAAAGTAATTGCTGGGAGGCTGGAGGGGATATGAGGGGGAATGCTTTCCTCAAGATGGTGCTGGTGGACTGTACATCACTGCCTGAAAGGTTGGGAAAAGCAGAAGCCATCACCAAATTTACAAAGTATTTGGATGTGCCCTTCATGCGCCATAATCTACAGGGCTGTGGACCAAGAGCTTGAAAGTGTGATTTGACTGGATATCTCTCTGATGGACTGCGCGGACACGATGAGCTGAAATGACCTCCTTCCGTGCTGTGAATCTCTATGAGTCTCTGACAGGACGAGGTGAAGTCGGGTAGAATGGGGCTCGAGTGGAGCATTAACTCCGGCAAATCCAGTTGGTGAAAATGTTCCCTTTCTCTGCTGCAAACTGTAAAAGATAAAGTAACTCACCTTAGATACAACAACAACAAATTGTATTTATACAGCGCCTTTAATGTAGTGAAATGTCCCAAGGCGCTTCACAAGAGTATTATAGGATAAAAAAATGAGTGCGTGCCTCATAAGTAGAAATGAGCACAGGGGGCTAAAAGCTTGGTCAAACAGTTATGCTTTATAATGATCAAGAAAGCTGTAGACTGCAGGAAGATATCAATGAACTGTTCAGGCGGGCATAAAAGATGCTAATGGGATTCAACCTGAGCAGTGAGAGGTAATGAATTTGGGCAGTGCTAATAAGGTAAGGGAATACCCATTAAATGGTCGGTAACTGAGTAGCACAGAGGTGCAAACGGAACTTGGAGTACATTTGCACGGATCCCTGATGGCAGTCAACAATGTAGCTAATGTGGTTAAGATGCATCACGGAATACTTGCCTTTATTAGCTGAGCCATAGAATGCAACAGCGGGGAAGTTAAGCTTGAACTGTGTAAAACACTAGTTGGGGCATAAGTGGAGCACTGCATGCTGTTCTGGTCAGCGCATTGCAGGAAAGATCTGATTGCACTCGTGAGTGTAGAGAGTCGATTTACATAGATGTTGCCGGCAATGGACAATTGAGCTGTGAGTTAAGATTGCATAGGCTGTGGTTGTTGCCTTTGGGAGAGAGGAGGCTGAGGGGGGTCATTATTGAAGTTAATAAAATCATGAGTTTCGAGATAGAGTGCATTGATAGGATATATTTCCCTTAGAAGAGCGGTTAACAACCAGAGGGCACCGATTTAATGCAATTGGAAGGACGGTAGAGCGGATTTGTGCGGCAATGTTTTCACTCAGAGGGTGATGGGAGTCTGGAACTCGCTGCCTGAAAGGGTGGTAGAGGCAGAAGGCCTCACCACATTTAAAAAGTTGATGGATGTGAACTTGAAGCGGTGCAATCTACTAGGCCACGGTCAAAGAGATGGAAAGTGGGATTCGGCTGGACAGCTGTTTTCCGATAGTGCCAAATTATGGGCTGAAATCGACCCCGTCCGTGCTGTAAATTTATCTGAGCCAATGACAGCACATCATTTTAAAATAGACACAGAATGATCCAGGACTGACGGAACATCCCGTTTAAACAGACACAGAATGATCTAGTTGCAATGAAAGTTCATCGACCTGAAACGTGATCACTGTTTCTCTCTCCGCAGGTTATTCCTGGTCTACTTAGTTTTTGCAGATTGTTCTCTTTTTATTCAGGTTTCCGGCATCAACACTATTCTACTTTTGTATTCGCGGATTTTGGGGGAGCTGTGTGGCGCAATGGATAGCGCATTGGATTTCTCATTAGAATGTTTGCACAGCATTGAAAAGTGGAGGGTTCGAGTCCCATCAGAGTCAGATTTTGCCTCAGGATTTCTTGCTTTTGGGACGCACAATGAATTTTGCAGCATATCAACACTTCAGAGAGGGAAATTGCTGCCCGTGCACATCCTCTAACACAATTGTTGCTGTTCCTCTGAGTTCTCTTAGCGCCCTGACTCTATTACAAAGGAGCAGGAGCAGGCCATCGAGATCTTAACACATGGACAGCAGGAGTCCATTAACCACTCAAGCTAGTTGCAATGCACAGGAGGAAGCAATTCAGCTCTTTGAGACTGTTATACAGGGACAGGAGGAGGCAATTAACGCTTCGGGAGTGAGGCATAGGACAAGCAGAAGTCGGTCAGCTCCTTGAGCTATTCCTACAAGAAGCGTGGAAGTCCATTTAATCCCTCGAAATTGTTGCATAGAATGAGTACGAGGCATTTCAGAACCACGAGTCTGTGATCCAGGAAAAGGAGGAGTCATCGAGCACAGTACACAGGCGGGGGCCAATCATAGCAATGTGATGTTGATGTTAATGGCATACTAATCCAGAGAGAGGAAATCACAGCCCAACACGAGAGCAGTGACATTTAAATTCAATAGCATAATGCCAGAGATTTAAAAGTATCAGTAATGGTGACCATTGTCGTAACACACCCATATGGTTACCAGTCTGCTTTCGCGTAGGAAAGCTGCTGTTTTTTCCGGGAAAGGCTTATATGCGACTCCAGAACCACAGCAATGTGGTTGATACTTAACTGCCCTCGGAAGTGCCCCAGTGAGTTACTAAGTTGAATACGGTGGCTCACCACGATCTTCACATGGGCATTTAGAGATTAAAAACAAATACTGCCCTCACTAGCCTTGCCCATGTGCATGAATTACATTGAAAAATAGAAACATAGAAAATATGTGCAGGTGTAGGCCATTCGGCCCGTCGAGCCTGCACCGCCATTCAATAAAATCATTCCTGATCACTCCCTCAGTACCACTTTCCTGATTTCTCTCCATACCCCTTGATCCCCTTCGCCATAAGGGCTATATCTAATTCCCTCCTTCTTAATGTAGCAGTTGTTCGCGCAGAATTGAAATTATGTTTGTTGTTTATAATAACCAGACCCTTTCTCTAAACTCTGTCTCACTTTTTTACCAGTGGCAGTTTAATGTTACAATGGACATTCTGAATCAGACGCCTGGCGTACAGCATGTAAATTGGGATATGGTTTAACAGTTAACATGCAAAGCACAGAAAACATTGTTAAATGATCAGCTTTCCCTCAGTTAGCATTAAGTTTACTATGCAAAATTAACTGTTCAGTAATTAATTATGTTGGCCCGCGAAAGCAACATGAAATTTAATCAAAGTGATTGGTTCATTGTTGGGCTCGAACCCACGGCCCTGAGATTAAAAGCTTCATGCTGTATCAACTGAGCTACCCAAGCTTATGTGCAATTCAGCTCTTGGCCGTTGATTGCAGACAGGCGCCTCTTGGTTTAGCCCTATTTCCCGGTGATTTCCCATTCTGTCTATCTCGCTGGCTCTATTCAATGTGTATGATCACTTCCAATTTGATTTTGAAACAATATCTGTGTCTGTGTCTTGAGTAAAGCAGAACATTCTGGAAACACTCAGCAGGTCAGGCAGTATCTGTGGACGTCGGAAAGTGGATTTTTTTCGGCTTTGGCCTTCTGTTGTGAAGTGAGGCAGGGATGCAGGATTCTGTTTTGCGAGATACTGCCCGAAATAGTGGTGTCCGTAATATAGCAGTTACCACATTCGGCGCTCATGCAAAACGTCCTCGATTCAAGCCGGGACAGAAACCTTGTTTTGTCGAATATTTTTCCGTGAAATAACTGTTCAGAATGTAGCACCAGATTCCTGTCTCAATCGCGATGAACATTTTAACTCATTCTCCTAAAATACAGTGTGTGTAAAATCAGATCAGGGGTAAACCTTCATCAAAGATTCAAGTTCCTTTAATCTTTAAAAGTTAGTTATTAAATTTATGATCAATTCATTGCATAACCATAAAGTAAGTGTGTGAGATGATCTGCTTTAATCGTTATTGACCCCATTAGTTTATGTTATAGACGGAGGTTACAGGCTCTCTTGCATCGCAAAGTGTTGAGATTCGTGTGAGTTGATTTGGGCACATCTTTCCCACCATTATAAGACTTCATCGGTACTGAATTGACATTAATGCGCTTTGGGATATCCTGAGTTGGTGAAAGGCACTTTAACAAGGCACGTCCTTCTTTGCAAAAGTTCTAACTGCAATTTCAAAAACCGCGGGCAAATGAAAGGCTCACTCAGGATTTGTTCAGGCACCACGACAAAGTCCTTTGAATTGTAATTCAGCAGTTCAGCTGCTCGCTTAATAGGTCCGCTGAACTGGTATTGAAAGTGGAGATGTTTCTGCAGTGTAGCAATTAACATGTTCGCCGCTCACGCGAAAGCTCCCAGGGTGTAAAATGTTGTTGGAAATGTCCCCTCATCATGTTCAGGGATGAAGTTGTTCTGCAGTGAAAGGACATAAGAACGTATGCATTAGCAGCAGGAGTAGGACATTCGATCCATTTTTAAGTTTTCAATATGTATACACTCAGTTCAGAGCCAGGCGAACGTGACAACCACTACAGTACGGAAATACTGTAGCAGATGATGTCTCAGGAACATAACTAGCGCTCTAACCGAAACAGCCGGCCTGCACTTCAGGAGCTTGTTTTCTGATCACAGAATGACCGTGCTATGTTTAGGAAGGCTGTGAGAGTGGCAGCAATTGGTCAAGTTTTCCCAGGCCTTACACTTCGGAACACATGTTTGACATTTACCAGGGAGTGGTTAGGATCTGGAATACACTGCATGAATGACTCCATCTTATGTTTCCAAATGGAACTGGATAACTATCTGAGGCACAATACATCTGTAGCGGTGCGGGTAAAGGTCGGGTTAGTGGGGCGAGCTGAGGGTCGGCACGGGTTCGACGGGGCGAATGCCTTTCTTGCGTGCTGGAAACATGCAATGATTCTGTGATTGGATTCGTTAATGGCACATATAATTTGAAAGGAAGACTTTTGACTTGTGCAGTTTCGGTCAGAGTCAGGTTTGTGAAAATATTTTTTTTACACAAAAGTATTGAGCATTTCACCTTCTGGCTTAGCACTTCTCTCTATGTGTGGAGAAAACGAGTGGTTTCCATAGTGTAGCGGTTATCATGTGCGGTTCAAATGGGATAAGGTAGAAACACTATTTTAGAGAATATTTTTGCTGTGAAATATATACATTTAACAAATGTAACTCCAGGGTCCTTGCCACATGACCATGGAGAGGAAAACTGAAAAGGGATATTAAATGAGTGGTCAAAATTGGAGGCATCTGACTCTGAAGATTCGGGGAACGTGGAAATTCCGGAATTTAATGACTTTGAAAGGAAGACTTTTGACTTGTGCAGTTTCGGTCAGAGTCAAGTTTGTTAAAATATTTTTTTTACACAAAAGTATTGAGCATTTCACCTTCTGGCTTAGCACTTCTCTTGATGTGTTGAGAAAAGGAGTGGTTTCCGTAGTGTAGCGGTTATCATGTGCGGTTCAAATGGGAAATGGTAGAAACACTATTTTAGAGAATATTTTTGCTGTGAAATATATACATTGAACAAATGTAACTCCAGGGTCCTTGCCACATGACCAATGAATAATTTAAATCTGTCTCATGAAATACAGAGTGTGCAAAATCACACACGGGATAAAACTGCATCAATGATTAAGGTTTCCCAAATAATTACATTTCAGTTATTGAAGTATCAGCTCTCACTCAGTGACCACATTATCATTTTGTTCATTCTGCTAAACAACAGTATCGGTTAATGAACGGTGATTAACCTTTTTCGCCGCAGATCTGAATTAATTGCATGTAAATATTTTAAAGATTGTGGCATCTAAAGTCTCATTCCGAACCCGTGCTCCCTCTGCGAGCGCCATATCACTAAGCGACCAGGGAACACATTAACGAGTTGAACATAATGACTAACATTTCTTATCATTATTCTTTGTTTTTCTGCTCTTCATCCTTTTCAGTTCCTCACTGCGGATGTTCCTGTGATCGAACGTGAACTAAAAGTAATATCTCGCAATCTCGGCCTCAGTTAATACCAGCAGATCTAAGATGCATTTCAGAACCGGAAACAACTCAATAATTATTCGCTGTTCCCCAGTGAATGCCCGAACTGAAATCAGTGACCTATCTTCGCTGTCCTCGCCTCCTGCAGCAATACGTGATGCTCCCTGCAGTGATATACCACCGCACGCTATTCACACAAACGGCCCCGGCCTGGGCCCCGCCGATTTCCAAAGCACTAGGACATTACAGCAGAACTGGTCTCCAGTCGTTTTTGCTAATCCTTGCTACTGGAACAAGACCTAGCTCTGAGAAGCCCGTGTGGTGGCTTGTGTGCAACGCCCACCACACGTTAAATAAATCCACGCAGAGGCATGTTCCATCCTTCAAGATGTAGTTCGGGATCTGGAATATTATTTCGGATCTGCAACAATGAAACACGTGTGAACTCATCCCTTTATTTCGTGGAAGCAAGTCATCCTTGCTTCGAGGGACTGCCAATGATGATGATGAGATTTAATTGTTGTTTGCGTAATAACTCGGACATTTAATGTTTCGGACCCTATCACAGCAGTACGTGTTTTTCAGCTCTGCTTGGAGTGCCGTTCCCGTCAACCCATCGCTCACAGGGACATTCGATTCACCTTTTATTTCACTGGCGCTTAGTAAAATTTCAAAGATTGAAAGTGAAACACATCAACCCGAAACCTCGTCACTGCCATGGGAACCACAACACCGCGACTGCACTCAGCTCCTCTGACATGGAAGTCCAATTGTTGTTTCAAGGTCGAATGTGGTTGCAAACAGGTCTCATTCAAGGAAAGTCCAAGTAAATGAAGCGCCTTATTATTTTCATCAAACTTGTTCGCAAAGAGTTGACATTAGTATGGGGTGATTTGGGCACATCGTACAACCACATGACAACATTTGAAAGGTAGTTCAATAGCTGTAAAGCGCTTTGGGCATCATAAGTTCCTAAAGTGCTCTGCAGAAATGCTAATCTTTCTTTGCAAGTGTTACAAATGCCTGATCAAAATACGCGGCCAAGATTCGTTCTGGATTTCAACCCGGGTCATCACGATAAAATCAACCGACATAGCTAAAGCAAGAATCACACAACAAGACCAACGATCCTACTATTTGAGCAATGTGGACAAAAGAGTAAACATTTTAAAAGGTTTTTGTGTGTTTGATATTCTTGACAGGAGGAAAAGTTTCGACCGATTCAGTGACTTTGCTTTTCATAGAAACGTAGAACTTTGGAGCAGGAGCAGGCCATTGGGCCCTTCGAGCCTGCAGCAGCATGCAATATGATTATGGCCAAGCATGCAACTTCAGTACCCCACTCCCACCGTCTCTCCTTACTCGCTGATCCCTTTAGGCCTAAGGGCTACATCTAACTTCCTTTTGAATTCATTCAATTAATTGGACTCAACAACTTTCGGTGGTAGATAATTCCACAGATTCAAAATTCTCTGGGTGAAAATGTTTCTCCTCGTCTGGATCCGATATGGATTACCCTTTATCTTTCGACTGTGACCAGCTTCTGGACTTCCCCAACATCTGCAACATTCTTTCTGCATCTAACATGTCGAATCCCGTCAGAATTGAATATGCTTACATGAGATCCCCTCTTATTCTTCAAAATTCCAGTGAATATTAGCCAAGTCAATCCCGTTTTTCTTCATATGTCAGTCCTGCAAGCCGGGGAATCATTGTGGTGAACCTTCTCTGCTTTCCCTCAATAGCAAGAATGTCTTCCTAAGATTAGGAGACTAAAACTGCACCCAATACTCAAGGTGAGGGTCTCACCAGGGCCCTGTGTAACTGCAGCAAGACCTCCCTGCTCCTATACTCAGTCGTCTCGCTATGAAAGTCAACATGCCATTTGTTATCTTAACTGCCGGCCATACCTGCAAGCTTACTTTCAATCACTGATGCACCAAGACACCCATGTCTTGTTACACCTCCGTTTGCACTAATCTGTCACGATTCAGATAATATTCTGCCTTCCTGTTTTTGCAACCAGAGTGGATAGCCTCACGTTTATCCACTTTTTATGACATCTGCCATGCATTTGACCACTCACAAATCCTTTCCAATTCATCCTGCAGCCATTTAGCATCCTCCTCACAGCTCACACTGCCAACCAGCTTAGTGTCATCTGCAACGCTGGAGTTATTACATTCAGTTCCTTAGTCTAAGTCATTAATATATATTGAAAAGAGCTGGGTTTGCAGCACTGAAACTTCAATATCCTACTAGTCGCTGCTTGTCATTCTGAAAAGAACCGTTTATTCCCACTCTTTGCATCTTTTCTGCCAACCAGTTCTCCATCCACGTCAATACATTAAACCAATCCACTGGGCCTTAATTTTGCACACTAATCTCTTGTGTGGAACCTTGTCAAAAGCCTTTTGAAATTCCAAATACACCACATCCTACGGTTCTCGCTTATCCATTCTACTGTTACATGCTCACAAAATTCGAGAAGATTTGTCAAGCATGATTTACCTTTCATAAATCCATGCTGAATTAGACCGATCCTGTCACGGCTTCCCAAATGCGCTGCATTCAACCTGCCTTCGGAAGCGCCACAGGGTCCCAGTCCTGCATTCAATCAGCTGTTTGGACGGTAGTCTATCCAGGCTGTGCGTGGTCACCCCGAGCACTTCAGACGAGTTCTGGGCAGAAGCAGCATTTCCCCCCTTCCTTCTTCCTCTTCTCTACGTCACTTTGCTTTATTTTAATATTTATTCCAACTGTCACAGTTTCTAATGTTTAAAAGGGAACAAAATATTAAATACACTTCACTGAAGAGCAGTTTCTCATACTCAAAGTGAGTTCAAAGCAGCTCGCCATTGATATTCAGCTTCAGATATAAATATATATATTCATATTTACACAATTATCGTTGGCTGCTCCCTCGTGGTCCAGCTTACTAACGCGGTTTCGAATCTCAATCAGAACATCACATAAAAATAATTGAGATCTGTGAGACGTTTAATAATTGCTTTAATCGTTGTGAATAAACCCCAATATTTGCTGTTACAATCCGAGCTTGCAGTCTCAGCTGCTTCTTCTACCGTTTCCAGGACTCTTGTTCCAGGATTAATTTTACAAACGATGTGAGTTCGCTGAACACAGTGAAAAGGCAGGAGTCTCTGTGGACCCACTATAGAAATGTGGATGCTAACGGTGTGGGGAAGGGATGCGTTTTCTGTGGCATTGCTGAAAATGTCACCGGAGGAAAATTGAGATATTTTCGAGCTCGCGAAAGCTAGTATGTACAGCAGTAGGTGGATTGAGCAAGCGAACGCATAGCTGGAGAGATGGCGCATGAGGGAGCGATTTAAATTCCTGAGGCATTGGGAATGCTTCTTGGAGATGTGGAACTTGTGCAATAGGGACGTGTTGCACCTCAACAGAGGTGGCACTAATGTCCTCGCGGGGGTGAGGATGGGGGGCGAGGGTTTAAACTAGCTTCGCAGTAAGATCGAAACCTGAGGTTACTTTCAGTAGGGAAGGAAGTAAAGCTGCAATTGGAAAGCATAAAATGTAGCAAATGATTTTGAAGGAGAGAGGATAAAATGGCGAGAATGTAGTCAACAAGGAGGATTGGCTGTACTACATAACATATACTTCAATATAAGATCTATAGCAAGTGAAGCAGGTGGGCGGGCTGAGAGCACATTTAGACACTTGGGAGCATGATATTATCGCAATTACAGAGACATGGCTGAAAAAGGGGTAGGAATGTCAGCTCACCATTCCTGGTTACAGGATTTTAGATGGGATAGAGTGAGGGGTAAATACGTAGGGGGGTCAGGGTTTTCATTAAATAAACTATTCCAGCTGTGAGGAGGAATGATATGTTTGTGTGATCATCAACCGAAGCCATATGGGTCGAATTGAAAAACAAAAATGGGCGATCACACTGCTGGCAGATTTCGAAAGATCCTCAGGCAGTGAGAAGAGCAAATATCTAGACATATTCCTGAGAAGTTACAACAACTATAGGGCTGGAATAATAGGGCATTTCAACTACCCTAATATTAATTGGGATAAAGTTAGTTTGAAGTTATAGACGGTGTGGAATTCCAAAAATGCATTCAGGAAAACATTTTTAGCCACTATGTCGCAAAGCCAAAACTGGAATGTGCGGTTTCGCATTTAGTTTTAGGGAATAAATTGATACGTCTATCAATGGGAGATCATGCAGCTACCAGTGACTAAAATACAATTCCAATTAAGGTAGTTCTGGAAAAGGAGAAGGATAGAGCAGGAATAAGTGGTTTCCTTTTGCGAAAATTCCATTTTGCTAAGAACATAAGATATACGACTGGATGTAGGCTATTTGGCCACTTAATCTGCTCTACCGTTCAATACGATCATGGCTGATCAATTAATGGACTCAGTTCCCCTTCCCTGCCCGCTCCCTATATTAATTCTCTCCCTTATAGCTGAAAAATCTGTCTATTTCCGACTTTAATATATTCAATGACCCAGCGTGACAGCTCTCTGGGGCACAGAATTCCACAGATTTAAATCCATCTGATAGAAGAAAGTTCTCCTCATCTCAGTTTTAAGTGGGCGGCCACTTATTCTAAGACGATGTACCCTTAATTTTCCCTATGAGTCGAAATATCCTCTTTGCATCTACATCGTCCAGCTTCCAAATTATCTCTTAATTTTCAATTAATTCACCTCTCATTCTTACAAAATCCTATGTTTGAAGGCCCAACCATTTCAAACTATCCACATAAGTGTATCTCCTCATTTCCGGAATGACCCTACTGCATCTTCTATGAACAGCCTCCACAGCAAGTATGTCCTTCCTTAAATAAGGAGGCCAAACTGCATGCAGAATTCCAGGTGTGCCGCGCCCCTCCCTCCCCCCGCCAATAACCTGCACAGTTGAAACAGAAATGCTCTGTTTTATACTTTTTATCCCTTGCAATAAGGGCCAACATTTCATTTGCCTTCCTGATTAGGTGCTGCACCTGCATACTAACGTTTTTCTGTTTAATGCACAAGGACCCCGATTTCGCACTGTACTTCAGCACTTTGCAATGGTCCTCCATTTAAAATATTGTTTGCTTTTATATTTTTTCTGTCAAATTGGATGACCGCACATTTTCCCATCTGATACTCCACTGCCAAGTTATTGTCCACTAAATTAGTCGGCCTGTCTACCTTTGCAGATTTTTTGTGACCTCATCACAATTTGTTTTCCCACCCGTCTTCGCATCATCAGCAAAATTGGCTACATTATACTCGATCCCTTCATCCAAGTCATTGATAAAGACTGTAAATAGTTGAGGACCCAGCACAGATTACTGCAGCAATCCACTGGTCACTGTTTGCCAATCGTAAAATGACCCATTTAACACCTCATGTTGTTTTCTGTTAGTTAACCTATCCAATGTCCATGCTAATATATTACTGTAACCCCGTGAGCAATTATCCCTGAGTTTTTTTTATGAGTTGTCTTGTAACCAATAAGTGTCAAATTAATCTGATATAGGCTGGGATCTCCATGGCTGTCCATATATCCCACCAATGATCGGATCTTCTGTATTTTGAATTTAATCAGCTCTAGCTATATTCCCTTGATCCAACATTTCGCAATGCCGTTGGGAATCATTCAATTTTTTCCACAATTATCTTAATAGCACATGTAGCTCAGTGATACTGTTCACAAAATTAGTGACACAATCTTCCAGGTTTACATTCAATTGCATTTTACTTGTAAGCACTGTGCTGGTGTGGGAAATGCACGGAGGGTTTTCTCCCTATGAGTGAGGTTTCGGTAAACGTAATACAACATAGAAACATAGAAACTCGATGCAGGAGTAGGCCATTCGCCCCTTCGAACCTGCACCACAATTCAAGAAGAACATGGCTCATCATTCCCTCAGTACTGCTTTCCTGCTTTCTGTCCATACCCCTTGAACCCCATAGTCGTAAGGGCCATATCGAACTCCTCTTGAATATATCCAATGAATTTGCATGAACAATTCACTGCAGTCAGGAGTTCCGCAGATTAACAACTCTCTGAGTGAAGAGGTTTCTCCTCATCTCAGTCCAAAATGGCTTAACCCTTATCCTTAGACTTTTTCCCCTGGTTCTGTATTTCCCCAACTTCAGAAACATTCTACCTGCATTTAACCTGTCAGCAGATAGCTGTTAACGGATATAATGTAATTTGCATCAGGGAGACATAGCTCCAGGGTGACCAAGGCTGGGACTCAACAACCAGGGAAATTCAACATTCAAGAAGGATAGACAGAACTGAAAAAAGAGGTGCGGTCGCATTGCTGGTTAAAGAGGAAATTAGCACAATAGTAAAGAAAGACATTAGCTTGGAAGAAGTGGAATTGGTATGACTGGAGCTACGGAATACCAAAGGGCATAAAACGCTATTGGGCGTTTTACACATACCAACAAATAGTAGTAGTCAGGTTGGGGACACCATCAAACAAGAAATTAGTGATGCGTGCAATAAAGGAACAGTCGTTACCATGGGCGACTTTAATCTACATATTGAATGGGCTAACCAAATTGGTAGCAATGCGGTGGAGGAGGATTTCCTGTCGTGTTTTAGGGATGCTGTTCTGCACCAACGTGTCGAGGAACCAACTGTAGGCCTGGCCATCCTAGACTGGGTGATGTGTAACGAAAAAGGAATAATTAGCAATCTTATTGTGCGTGGCCCATTGGGGATGAGTGACCATAATATGGTACAATTCGTTATTAAGATGGAGCGTGACACTGTTAAATCGGAGACTAGGGTAACTGAACTTAAGAAAGGTAACTTCGATGGTATGAGACTTGAATTGGCTAGAATAGACTATCGAATGATAATTTAAGAGTTGACGGTGGATAGGCAATTGTGAACATTTAAAAATCACATGCATGAACTTCAACAATTGTATATCTCTGTCTAGAGTAAAAGTAAAACGGGAAAGGTGGCTCAACCGTGGCTCTCAAGGGAAATTAAGGATAGTGTTAAATCCAAGGAAGAGGGAACAAGACTGGCCAGAACAAGTAGCAAATCTGAGGACTGGGAGAATTCTATAATTCAACAGAGGAGGGCAAAGGGTTTAATAAGGAGAGAGGAAGTAGAGTGTAAGCGGAAGCTTGCTGGGAACATAAAAACTGAATGCTAAAGCTACTTTCGATAAGTGAAGATAAAAAGATGGGTGAAGGCAAACGTAGGTTCATTGCAGTCAGATTCTGGTGAATTTGCAATGGGGAACCAAGAAATGGCGGACCTGTTGAACAAATACTTTTGTTATGTCTTGACGAAGAAATACTCAAATAACCTTCCGGAATTACTATGGGACCAAGAGTCTAGTGAGAAGGAGTAACTGAATGAAGCGCTTATTAGACGAGAAATTATGTTAGGGAAATTGATGAAACTGAAGGCCGATAAATCCCCGGGACCTGATAGCCTGCATCCCATAATATGAGTGAAGTGGTACTCGAAATAGTGCATGCATTGGTGATCATTATCCAACAAGTCTATCGAATCTGGCTCAGTTCCTATCGATTGAAGTGCAGCTAATGTAACAACACATTTTAAGAAAGGAGGGAGAGCGAAAACGCATAATTATAGAATGGTTAGCCTGACATCAATAGTGTGGAAATTGTTGTAATCAATGTTAAATATGAAATAGCTGCGCATTTGGAAAGCAGCGACATGATCGGCCCAAGTCAGCATGGACTTATAGAAGGGAAATCATGCTTGACAAATCTTCTACAATTTTCTGAGGAAGTAACTTGCAGAGTGGAGAAACAAGAACCAGTGGATGTGCTGTATTTGGACTTTGATAAGGGTTTTGACAAGGTCCCACACAAGAGAATGGTGTGCAAAATTAAAGCACATGGTTTTGTGGGAAATATACTGACATGGCTAGAGAACTGGTTGGCAGACCGCAAGCAGTGAGCCGGGATAAACGGGTCAATTTCAGAATGGCAGGCAGTGACTAATGGGCTATAGCTGAACTCTGTGCTGGAACGCCAGATATTTACAAGATACATTCATGATTTATATTCTGAAATTTAGTGTAGTATCTCCAAGTTTGCAGATGACACTAAGCTGGGTGGCGGGCTGAGCTGCTACGAGAACGCTATGAGGCTGCAGATTGACATGGGCAGGTTAGTTGAGTGGGCAAACGCATGGCAGATGCAGTATAATGAGGATAAATATGAGGTTATCAACTTTGGTGAGAAAAACAACGAAAGCAGAATATTAGGCGAATGGCGGCAGATTAGGAAAAGGGGAGTTGCAACCAGACCTCGGTTTCATGACACATCAACCATTGAAAGTGGGCATCCAGGTGCTACAGTTGATGAAGAAGGCAAATGGCACGTTGGACTTCATAGATGGTTGATTTGCGTATTGGAGCAGGGAGGGCTTTATGTGGTTGTGCAGGATCTTAATTTGGCCTCACCCGGAATATTGTGTTCAGTTTTGTTTTCAGTCGGTTCCAGGATAATTGTGCATTTAAGCCGTCCGTTATGATAATTGTCATGTACGTTCATGTATGTAATGTAACACTACATCACTGAATGTAAATTCACACTTGATACTCCAGACCTGTACCACCAGAAGGTGCTAGTGGTGGAGACCTTAGCGCCACCTGCACACTGCAGGTAAGCAAGTATAAAAAGTCGCTCACCTCATTGTGTCGTCACTCAAGGATCTGCAATAAACGCACTATGGTCACTACAGTTCAAGTACAAAACCCTTACCTCGTGGAGTCGTTATTAGAGTACTTGCATACACTTCAACTGGCGACGAGGTTACGAATTTCCACGCACAACATGTCCAACATAAGCAACTTCCAGCAATTCGCTGATGGGGAAATTTGGGATGCCTTTGTGGAAAGGCTCGAGCACTTTTTCATCGCGAACGACCTGGCACGAGACACACGGACCTCGCTGGCTGATAACTGCAGATCGATCCTGCTCTGCAGTTTTGGGCCCAATGTCAAAGGCCTGGTCAGTGACAAGCGAGCTCCAGCGGAGCTCGGAACTATAATACAAATACATTCAAACCTAAAGAGAGCATCATCACAGCCAAACACCGGTTCTATAACCACCAGCGGCCTGAAGGCCAAGAAATTGCTAAATATGCTGCAGACCTGAGAAGATTGGCAACGATGGCCTCCACCATTAGCTGCTCTCTGCGTGCACTATGGTCACACTGTTGGAGGCAATCAAAGTGAGCCAGGCATTCACTATATCATTCTGCGACTGGAAGAGGATGAAGACTCACCCCCAGTACCCCAACCCTACACTGAAGCAAATGGGTCAGAGACAAGGCTGCTGCCACGAGTCCCACAACCCTGAGTCCGCCACATGGGGGCAACCGACTAGCCCCTTGCTGACGCTGTGGAGAAAACCAAAGGGCCAACCAGTGCAACCAGTGCCAAAGACTATACTAGGAAAGGCAGTAAAACTGGAGTTCATCTCCAGCGAATGTGTCAAAGAAAATTTACTCACCGAGACGCTGATGAGTTGGCCGATCACCACGGTTCCAGCGCTGATGAAGACAAAATGGTTCAGCCTCTGAAAGGGCTGTACAGAGTATATGCCTTCTCCACCGAGAGGTCCCAGTGGAAAATTGAGTCGAAGTCAACGGTGTTGCAGTCTCGATGGAGATCGATACAGGGGCGAACCAGTCGCTGATGAATACACAGCCTTTGAGTAACTCTGAGACAATCCCGCCAAACGACACAAAAGGTTCCCAATCCAAACGAAGCTGCTCCCTTACACAAAAAACAGCACCCCAGTCGTGGGCAACATGGATGTCCAGGTGTCGCAATGCGGCGTGATGCACAAGCTTCCTTTGTGGATCGTTGCCAATGATGGTCCAACGCTGTTGGACAAAGATGAATGAGTCAAATCCAAATCTGTTGGCGCGGCGAAAGGCTCCAGGCCCTTCCGATTGCCGTGCAACGTGGCCCGAAACTGGGATCAATCGCAGCACCTGGAAATTCTGCATTGCGATGCCACGGACTGCACAAATCAAAGTCGAGTTGATTCAACCTGAACGACCAGAACACACGTTCCGGCTCCAGTGGCAGCAGTACGATGGAAGAAGATCAGTGCAGAAGGTAGATTCGCGTCTTCTGTTGCAGAACGTGGGAGAAAAGGATCACCAAGCCTACCTCGTGCAGAGAAAGAAGATGGCGTCCGCAGCACTAGGTGAAGCACCAGAAAACAAGATCGCCGTGACAAGCGCAAGAGGGGCAGTGTTGAGGGAGCAACACGTGATGCCGAGCAGTGAACCAGATTGGGGTAAAGATTGCAAGGCCCTCTTAAAGGAGACAGGCAACCCATAGCAATTAAAAGGGACAGTTGAACACTTGGTACTGCAATGCAGGTGACACCCATGATGTAGGTGTAATTAACGAATGCAAGTATATAAATGTACTGTTGGACACTGATGCCTGTAAAGCTAATGAAAAAACATTTCAGTAACAAAGGCAGGAATCCAATTGTAACCTTGCACACATGTCCTTATAGTACACAGGAAAGTGTTGCAACGGACAAATGTGAAAGTGTAAACACAAATAAAAATGTCCAGTCATCTGGTTGTGGTCGTAGCCAATGTATCATGAATGCTAATGATAACATGAGAAATGATGCTGCGTTATACAAGTATGCCGGCAATGCCAAAGGCAATTTCCCGTCGGAATCACCCAGGTCCAGAGGCTACACGATCATGCAGCCTGCTCCTCCAGCATCAAATTGATGCCGCAGCGAAGGTGCACACGCACACACATTGGGAGCATACCCAGCGCAGGGCCAGCGATCAATGGACGGCACAGCTTCCACTACTGTCAACCTGCCCAAGATCGGCCCTACCCCCCCCCCCACGGCCACCAGGGCCGCACCGGGAGAAAGACGCCACTATCCTCCAGCTTTCCCTGTGAAAACCCGACTTCCAACACCAATGAAGTGCAGCAGGTTGATCCTGCAGCCCTAAATGAAGGGCAGGGAGTCCACACCAGCCTGCGGTTCTGCCCACCACTCAACGTCCTCACCCACCTATACAATATAATGCATGTACCTTACCTGTAACATGTATTTGCTCCACCACTGCTGAGGTCAAAAAGAGTGACTTAACCAACCTGATCCGTAACTCACTTTACATTTGTGCCACTGCAGGTGTTGAGCCACACACATGGTCCATGTTTCTGGGGGGGAATGAATGTATGTAGACATGATCACATGGATCAAACCCAGAACCCACACAACCCTCACTACAGCTTCCAACCGTCCACTGCCGACCAATTCCCAATATCCTGGCAATATGCATTTGGGGTTCCACAGGGAGAGTGCCATTCGAAGCAATGACAAATGCATGGGCTTTGGACTCACAAGTCAAAGAGCAGATAAAACCGTACATAAGTCCAAGGCACAAGACTGAGGTGGGAGTTTTGTTATGTATGTTAATGTATGTATTGTAACACTGGACCATTGAATGTACCTTCACATTGAATACACCATACCTGTACCACTAGAGGGTGCTACTGGTGGAGACTTAAGGGTCACCTGCACATTACAGGTAACCAAGTATATAATGGAGCTCACCTCATTGAGTCCTCACTCAAGGAGCTGCAATAAACGGACTATGGTCACTACAGTTCAAGGACAATACCCTTTCCTCATGGATTCGTTATAAGAGTGCTTGCATATACTACAATAAGTATGATCTAACTGTGTAAAGCTTTATCCTCCTCCACTTACAGGGCCCGTTATGATTCTTAAATGATGATCCCCTCACTACCAAACTACAATTTGGAGCCTGTCTATTCCAATTGAAAGCACATGTGTCTTTTGAATAGTCATCTAAATCAAGGCACAAATAAGGGCATTTTTATTTTTACTACATAGCTGCAGGTTTGCTTTTCCTCAAGTTAATTCTTCTCATTGGACTAACCATTTGGATGCTTTCAGGAATCGACTAGTGACATTTCCATTCACCACTGCTATATTGTCTGCATTGAACAGATGATTATGCGCGGTTTGATCAACAAGACTGCAAATTCGTACTATTTTTCCCAACAGTTTCTTGTTCCTGACCTCGGGGATATTCTTGATTAACTGGGTGGACCTCAATTAATTTCCGAATATACATTGTTCTGTATCATCATGATAACGCGATAGTCCTGAGAAAATTGTATTCGTTGCCCAAGTGGGGAGCCGTCCCTTCGTAATAATTTCTAGATTTCCCGGAATTGTTTGACAAACTAATTCCGGCACATCATTTTGAGCTGCTTGGTCAGAGGCACTTCTGTCCTCTCTGATAAGGTCATTATTTCTTTTGGCATGAATTCTTTCTCCTGTACAATATCCTTCTGCTGTATGGACTTGATTTTTTTTCTGTTTAGCGTCTCACTTTCCATGTTGTTATTGTTACCTTGCAATTCTCCTTTGAAGTTTTATAAATTTACCTGCAAGTCCAGATAATTAACTGCTGAGGTGATTGTATTAAAAGCGATGAGTACATCATGTAGTAAACTTCTTTTCGTTCTATCTCTTTCTTGACTTGTTTCATTTTTAGTGTTATTCTTGTCGTGAAATGCATGCTGTACTTGTTCTACCCTTGTGGACAAGGCAGCCTTTATACAAAGTGGATTAAAATCGTGGTACTGCATTTCCTGAGCTAACTGTATTGTTTTTTGGGAGCCATTCTTGATATACTAATCAGTTAAAATTAAAATAAGAGGGACCACTTCTGGCGTAACTTGCCGATATATCACTTATGGGTAGGGTTAATGAAGAGATCATGTCGGTCCTGATTCAAATTGGGGGTATTGTCCCATCGTTCCCTGATCCTGACAGTCTGAACTATTCTTTTTCTCATATGTTGTCAGCATAACGCTGTAAAAGTTTTTGTCCTTAATGCATCCGGTTACTGCATCTTCAAATCCTATCATGACGCTACCTGAACCTCTACCATAACTTTTAGTGCCAGTCTCACATACCCAATAATTACAGGTTGCCACAAAGGGGGCATTTTTATCCCCATTGGCACAACTGTTATTGGGTGTGATGTGATATCCAATGTAAGATTACTGGCCTTTAAGTTTATCCAACCATTGAGGTCAACACAGTTGTATACACCCCTTGCCTTTTGATGCTATTGGGCTTTGATTTGATTCCTTTAACATTTCCCAGTTACAATTATCCTTTTTCAGCAATGTCGATACCTTCGGGACTTTGCCATCTTTTACTTTGCACCTAAAATCCATTCAACACCTTTCTTAATTTTCCCACTTGTAAACGCTTCCCTGGAGAGTACCACACTTCGTCCCATATTATTGTGAAACTTTATCCCTTGTAGTATTCCTTATCCAAATCGAGAGATCTCCATTATATATTTCGTATGAGTTAATGTCGTCAGTTGATTTTCTGTGCCCACCAATAATCTGAGGTGCTGTTCAGAAAATTGTGAGTGAAGCACATTTACTACCTTCGCCCAGTGTGCAGCTGGTAATCCTCATTTCAAACGTTTTCTCGTAGATGTTTGTGCTCGTAACAACATCAAACAACAACAAAAGCGTATAGGTCCACATCCTTCTCCTGTGTAGAGACCAAACATAACATCTTCATTCTTAACAGTTTTGATCTGGTTTATATGCAACCACTGAAATTTGGGTTCCATTTTTTGACTATAAGGATTTTAGTTTCTCAATTATGGTTTGGGCGGGGGGCAGAGGGGTGATCCATTATATATCAAAGGTTATTTCTTAGCTGAAAAATTCTGCATTGTCACTTGTTTCCAATCACATTTCGAATGGGCTAACGCTCTTATCAAAACTTCGTTTGACCTTATTTAGTGGCCTGCCCATCTTCATTGGCACCAGTCTGTTTACTTCGTACACATAGTCTATCAGTGTCTGTAATCAGGTCTGAATACAAGACGGCAGTATTACTGGCGTGTTATTCTACAAGGCTAACTGTCCCGTCATACACAGTTGTCTCGCAGACAGAGCCTCAAATGAACTTACTCCTGTTGCATTGCCGGTGGTCGTAGCTCGGTCGACCCTATTGCCATTAAAGCACGAGCTATCAGGTTAGTCCATCGAGTCGGGTGTTCAGTACATAATTGACACAACATGCTTTTCAAGATCCAATACCCCTTTCCACAATTCCTGATGATTGTGGGTGAAGGGCAATGTGCAATACATGCATTTTGTGGGGCATTTCCTGTAATCTAGGACAAATTTCTCCAGTAAAGTGTGGCCCCCAGTCGCTGTCCACCTGTACAGATTTTCCCGATCGACAGAACGCCACACTTAAAGGGATTGGTGCTGCAGAATGTGCCTTAATGTCCGTCGTTGGAATGTCCTCTCTGCATTTGTAAATTGGCCAAACACTACAAGACCAATAACATCGGCCTGTAAATGTGTTCAGGGGCCATCGGGCGAAGGTTACGACCCGAGTAGGGCATGATTAACACGAGAAGCTGGGTTCATTTGCAAGCATCGATTAAAATATTCCTATACATGGTATTCCATTTCTGGCCACAAGCAGAAGCGTGTTAACATTTGTAGCTTGGTAGGGGATGTATAACGTAAACCGCTGGGTGGGAGTGAAAGAGGATTAACATGCCACCTTTAAGTTGTGGAAGAATGCACGAAATAAATTACCATCCTTGTCGTTAATCATACGCTGGGAATGGCTGACTCCATCGCTATGCTGGAGCAGACTGTCCCGGGGGTGTGTTGCGATAGTGGCCACCCCTGATAGTGCCACGCCATAATTTGATCATATGGAATATGCAAAGTTTGTAGTTCTATGAAATCGATTGCTTTTAATATATTTGCGGGTGCAACAACAGGTGCCTGGAATTCATCCATCATCCACCAGGGTACTGTCAATTAATTATTGCGGATCCCTTAGCAAACCGATCGGCTGCTTTGTTGAATCGGGTGTGGGTAATGAATCTTTCTGAATGGCTGCTATCTTTCCTACATGACGGGGGGCGACGCGTACTTGGAGCACTTATCATAGCTTTTGGAGGAGACTAGAATGTAGTGAAGGTTTACCATATGATAAACAGATCTCATTGTTTGATTCAGAGGCAAGGCCATGTCTGCGTTGCAAACTTAACTGCTGTCAGACCTAATATTACTTGTTGCAGATGCGGCAAATTGGGCGGCAAGTTTAACTCTATCACTTCTGTTTCTTGGAATTCCACCGACCAATTTGAAGCATATATATCAGCCGTGGCACACCCCGTTTAGGGTGGCCGTCAATGTAGTAAGAGAGCCATCCACATAGACATTTCTAGCTTCTGAAATAGCATTGCTTTTTATTGGGTTTTTAGTCCATTTTTATACACAGGTTAGGGAAACTGGCGTGGACTTCCTTCACAAGCGAGCATAAGAGGCAGAAGCTTTGTTCAGGTGGTGGGGTCAGGGGAAATCTCGCTGCAATGATTCAATTGACCATTTACTTATCTTTTGTGCGGACACCTTGTTGTCACTTGGATTTAAGAGGATGTTAAGAGGGGTATATGGCGATCGTAGGATAACTGCCTGAAGCTCCGAGATGTGAATACAAACATCGACCACCGAAAAGGTGGGCTACAGGCGAGGTTGGCATGCTGAATACTCTCCGCTTCTCTCAAAATACGGGAGGCATATGCAATGGGCAGGACTTCCCATATAGCTGCTGTTCATGACACAAAACTGCTGTTAGTCTACCAAGTGAAAAGTTGAATTGGGGGTCTGTGGATATAAGGGCAAAGGTTTATATCCTTGCCTGCTTCGAATCATTAAATGAGTATGTTTGGCTATCGCCCCATACTGGCCAAATGTTTTCGTCCACATCACTTTTTAGCATTTCATACATGGGCTTGGCCAATTCTGCAATATTCGGGATAAATCTTCGCTGATAGCCTTCCAACCACATCAAGGATCGTAACGCTGTCTGTGATAACGGTAGGGGAAGCTTCAGAACGATTTCGACCTTATCTTGATCAGGGCTGTGCCCCGTAGTGGAGATCTTTAGTCCCAAAACGTTGACTTCATGGATTTTGGCCTGATCGAGTATGCTAACGTTGTTGCGACTGTCCTTCCAGGGGTTTGCAGGATCTTTCGGCGACATCGTTGATGGTATTTGTCCAACGATTTGAGGTGTCTACTGGAAATGATCCATGTCTCTGAGCCATACATGAGGCCATGATGTCTTCGAAAATCAAGAATCTCAAAGCATTAAATAAGGTTTACATTTCTAGGTCTAAAATAAGTGTATTAAAATATTGAGAGGATTAAATGCACTAGGAGTGTGAGGATAACGAAAGCAAGAACAGGGTCTATTCGAGACCATAAAGGTAATCTGTGTGTGGATGGGGAAGAAGCGAGTATGGATTTAAATGAAGAAAGTCATTTCATAAAAGACAAAGGGCGATGCGACATTGCAATCAGGGCGAAGGATAGTGAAATATTACGTGAAATATAAGTGGGCGAAGAGGCGGAATGCTCGGGAGGGGAGCAGCTTACAAGAGGCCCGTCAGTGAGCAATGGGATTTCTTGGTCGAGGAGGCGGGAGTTCCGGTGCTGAGAAACCTACAAGAGCCCTGTAAGTGAGCAGCGGAATTTCGTGGTCGAGGCGGCGGGAGTTCGGGAGACGAGAGGCCTACAAGATGCCCGTCAGTGCGCAGCGGGTGTTCCTGGTCGAGGACGCGGGAGTTCGGCAGACGAGCATCCTACAAGAGGCCCGTCAGTGAGCAGCGGGAGTTCCTGGTCGAGGATGCGAGAGTTCGGGAGGCGTGCGGCCTACAAGAGGGCCGGCAGTGAGCAGCGGGAGTTCGTGGTCGAGGAGGCGGGAGTTAGGGAGGCGAGCGGCCTACAAGAGTCTCGTCAGTGAGCGGCAAGTGTTCCTGGTCATTGAGACGGCAGTTCGGGAGACGAGCGGCCGACAAGAGGCCCGTCAGTGAGCAGCGGGTGATCCTGTTCGAGGAGACCAGCTGGTGCAGCTGCTGCAGGGAGGCAAAAAAAAGTCGAAAGAAATCGAAAGCTGACGTCAGAGCCAAGGTGGTAAGTTATTGGCTGGTGATTGGTAAGTCGTGTTTAGTTTTCTTTCATTTATCACCAATTCACCTTTAGTATTGTTGTTGCTAAATTAAGTTAATCTAAGTGTTTGGTCATGGCAGGAGAGCTCGAACACGTGTTATGCTCCTCCTGTACCATGTGGGAAGTCAGGGACGCTTCCGGTGTCCCTGACGACTCCATGTTCGGGAAATGCATCCGCCTGCAACTCCTGATGGACCGCATTGCGGCAATGGAGCTGCGGGTGGATGAACTCTTGAGCATCCACGATTCTGAGAATGACGTGAATAGCATATTTAATGAGTGGGTCTTACGGCAGGTCAAGGATATACAGCCAGAAAGGGAAAGGTTGTCCAACAGGAAGAACAGCGCAGGTAGTGCAGGGGTCCCCTGCGGTCATCCCCCTGCAAAACAGATACTCCGCTTTGGATACTGTTGGGGGTGACGACTCATCAGGGGAGTGCAGCAGCAGCGAAGTTCATGTCACCATGTGTGGCTGTGCTGCACAGGAGGGCAGAAAAAAGTGTGGAAGCGCTTCAGTGATAGGGTATTCAATATAAGTCGTTTCGATGGACGATTCTGCTGCCGCGACCGAGACAGCAGGTTGGTATGTTGCCTCCCTGATGCAAGGGTCAAGGATATCTCCGAGCAAGTGCAGGGCGTTCTTAAAAGGGAGGGTGAACAGCGCGTTTGGTGCATATAGGTACCAACGATAAAGGTAAAAAACGGGATGAGGTCCTACAAGACGAATTTAGGGAGCTAATTTAAAACGTAGGACCTGAAAAGTAGTCATCTCAGGATTGAACCAGTGCCACGTGCTAGTCAGTAGGAATAGCAGGATAGCCCAGATGAATACGCTGCTTGATGACTGATGCAGAGGGGAGGCATTCAAATTCCTCGGACACTGGAACTGGTTCTGGGGGAGGAGGGACCAGTACAAACCCGACGGTCTGCACCTGGGCAGGATTGGAACCAATGTCCACGATGGAGTGTTTGTTAGTGCTGTTGGGAAGGATTTAGTTGAATATGACAGGGGGATGGGAATCTATGCAGGGAGAGAGAGGGAAGTAGAAAGCGTGCAGAAGCTAAAGATAGAAAGAAGAAAAGTCAAACTGGAGGACAGAAAAACCGAAGGCCAAAAGCAAAAAGAGCCACATTATAGCGAAATTCTCAAGGGGCAAAGTGTGTTAGAAAGAAAAGCCTGAAGGCTCTCTGCCTCACAGCGAGGTGTATACGGAATTAGGTGGACGAATTAACTGCGCAGATTGCAGTTAATAGGGATGATGTAATTGGAATTATGCAGACATGCGTCCATGGTGACCAAGGCTGGTAACTCAACATCCAAGGGTATTCAACAGTTATGAAGGATAGACAGAAAGGAAAAGAAGGCGGGGTGGCATTGCTGGCTAACGAGGAATTTAATGCAATAGCAAGAAAGGACATTAGATTGAATGATGTGAAATCCGAATGGATGGAGCTATGGAATAGCAAGGGTAAAAGCACTAGTGGGAGTTGTTTACAGACCACCAAACAGTCGTACTAAGGTTGGGGACAGCATCATAAAAGAAATTATGGTTGCTTGCAATAAAGGTACAGCTGTTATCGTGGGTAACTGTAATCTACATATTGATTGGGCAAACCAAAATGGTAGCAAAGCGCTGGAGGAGGATTTCCTGGAGTGTATTAGTGATAGTATTCTAGACCAATATGTCGAGAAACCAACTAGGAACTTGGCCATTCTCGATTAGGTGATGTGTAATGAGAAAGGTTGAATTAGCAATTTTGTTGTGCGAGACCCCTTGGTGAAGAGTGAGCATAACATGGTAGAGTTCTTTATGAAGATGGAGAGTTACACAGTTAAAACAGAAACTAGAGTTCTGAACTGAAGGAAAGGTAACTTTGATGGATTGAGGCATGAAATGGCTAGTATAGGCAGGCAAATGATACTTAAGAAGTTGATGGTGGATAGACAATGACAAACATTTAAATATCACACGGACGAACTTCATCAATTGTACATCGCTGTCTGGAGTATATATAAAACGGAGAAGTTAGCGCAGCCATGGCTAACAAGGGAAATTAATGATAGTGATAAATCCAAGGAGGAGTCATATAAATCGGCAAGATAAAGCAGCAAACCTGAGGAATGGGAGAATTTTAGAATTCAGCTGAGGAGGACAAAGATTTTAATTAAGAGAGGGAAAATAGAGTTCGAGAAGAAGATTGACGGGCACATAAAAACTTCGAGATATATGTGAAGAGAAAAAGATTAGTGAAGACAAACGAAGGTCCCTTGCAGTCGGATTCAGGTGAATTTATAATGGGGAACAAAGAAATAGCAGAATAATTGAACAAATACTTTGGTTGTGTCTTCACAAAAGAAGACACAAATAACCATCCGGAAGTACTAGGGGACCAACGGTCTATTTAGAATGAGGACCTGATGGATATCCATATTCGGCGGGAAATTGAGTTCGGGAAATTGATGGGAGTGAAGGCCGATAAATCCCCGGCCTGATAGTCTGCATCACAGAGTACTTAAGGAAGTCGCCCTAGAAATAGTGAATGCATTGGTGATCATTTTCCAACAGTCTATCTAATCTGGATCAGTTCCTTTGGACTGGAGGGTAGCTAATGTAACAACACTTTTTAAAATGGGAGGGAGACAGAAAGCGGGAACATTTAGAACCGTTAGCGTGACATCATTCGTCGGGGAAAAGTTGGAATAAATTATTTAGGATGAAATAGTAGCGCATTAGTCAGCAATGACAGGATCAGTCCAATTAGCATATATTTTGGAAAGGGAAATCAAGCTTGATACATCTTCTGGATTTTTTGAGGATGTAACTTGTCGAGTGGACAAGGGAGAACCAATGGGTGTGTTGTATTTGCACTTTCACAAGGTTTTGGCAAGGTCCCACACAAGAGATTAGTGTGCAAAATCAAAGCACATGGTATTTGGGGTAATATACTGACGTGGATAGAGAACTGATTGGTAGACAGCAGCTGAGATTCAGGATAAACGGGTCCTTTTTAGAACGGCAGGCAGTGACTAGTGGAGTGCCGCAGGGCTCAGTGCTGGGACCACAGCTCTTTACAACACACATCAATGATTTAGACGAATGCATTGAGTGTAATATCGCCACGTTTGCAGGCACTAAACGGGGTGGCGGTGTGAGCTTTGAGGGGGATGCTAAGAGGTTGCAGGGTGACTTGGACAGGTTAGGTGAGTGGTCAATTGCATGGCATATGCATTATAGCGTGGATGAATATGAGGTTATCCACTCTGGGGGCAAAATCGCGAAGACATAATATTATCTGAACGATGGCAGATTAGGAAAAGGGGAGGTGCAACGAGTCTTGGGTGTCATGGAACATCAGTCATTGAAAGTTCACATGCAGGAGCAGCAGGCGGTGAAGAAGGCAAATGGTAAGTTGGCCTTCATAGCGAGAGGATTTGATTTTTTGAACAGGGAGGTCTTGCTGCAACTGTCCCGGGCCTTGGTGAGGCCTCACCTGGAATATTGTATTCAGCTTTTCTCTCCTAATCTGAGGAAGGGCGTTCTTGCTATTGAGGGAATGCAGCGAAGGTTCACCAGACTAATTCCCGGGATGGCAGGACTGACATATGATGAGAGATTGGATCACCTGGGCCTTTATACATTGGAGTTCAGAAGGATTAGAGGGGATCTCATAAAAAAACACAAGATTCTGACGGGACGGGAGACGTTAGGTGCAGATGGAATGTTCTCAATGTCGGGGCAGTTCAGAACCAGGAGACACAGCCTTAGGATAAGCGGTAGTCCATTTAGGACTGTGATGAGGAGAAACTTCTTCACTCAGAGGGTTGTTAACCTATGGAATTTCCTGCCGCAGAGAGATGTTGATGCCGGTTAATTGGATAAATTCAAGAGGGAGTTAGATATGGCCTTATGGCTAAGGGGCTCAAATGATCTGGAGAGAAAGCAGGAAAGGGTTTCTGAGGGACTGATCAGCCATGATCTTATTCAATGGTGATGCAGGCTCGAAGGGCCGAATCGCCTAATTCTGCACCTATTTTCTATGTTTCTATGTTTCCATGGATAGATCCCCAGGCCTGGCTGTAATGTATCTCGCTGTGAAGAGAACCAGAAGGGAATTAGCAGTGATTTTGACAATTATTTTCCAATCCTCTCTGGCTACAGGGTACAGGTGTGATCTCGGAGGCCTGGAGGCCCTCGAATAAAATTTTAAGAATATAAGAACTTGAGAAATATAACCAGGAGTCGGCCATAAGCCCCTCGAGCCTGCTCCGTGATTTAATACGATCATGGTTGAGATGATCATGGATTCAGCTCTAATTCCCTGCACACACCCCATAACCCATTATTCCCTTATCTTTCAAGAAAGACTGAGCGTTTGGCGAGTCGGGAGTTTGGCGAGTCGTGAGTTCGGTGAGTCAGTAGTTCCTCTGAGTACGGGAGGCCCTGTTAGTTCGTCAGGCCCAGATTTCCGAGTTTTCGGGTGGTGAGGAGTCCAAGGTGCAGGCCGCCCGGTGGTCAGCGAGGAGCTCACTATTAGCGAAGAGCTCACAGCCCATGGTCAGGCAGGTAAATTATTATATGCATGCAGCATTCGAAATAAATTAAATGAGTTGACGGCAAAGATCATTACAAATGTGTATGATTTCGTGGCCGTTAAAGAAATGCAGTTGCAAGGCTGCCAAGACTGGGAATTAAACATACAGGGGTATCTGAAGATTCGGAAAGATAGACAAGAAGGGCAAGGAGGTGGGGTAGGTCTGTTAATAAAGCATGATATCAGGGCAGTTGTGAGAGACGATATTGGATCTAATGAACAAAATGTTGAATAATTGTGGGTGGAGATTAGAGAGAGTAAGGGGAAAAAGTAACTGGTGGGCGAAGCTTATAGGCCCCCAAATAATAACTTCACGGTGGGGCGGGCAAAAATCAAGGGAATAAGGAGGCATGTGAAAAAGGTACTGCAGTAATCATCGGGGTATTTAACCTATATATCGATTGGCCAAATCAAATCGCACGGTGTAGCCTGGAGGAGGAATTCATAGAATGCATACGGGATTGTTTCTTCGAACAGTATGTTACAGAACCTACAAGGGAGCAAGCTATCTTAGATCTGGTCCTGAGTAATGAGACAGGAATACTAAACGATCTCCTAGTTAAAGAATCTCTCGGAATGAGTGATCACAGTATGGTTGAATTTTTATACTGATTGACAGTGAGGAAGTAGTGTCTGAAACGAGTGTACTATGCTTAAAAAAAGGAGACTACAGTGGGATCAGGGCAGTTTTGGCTTAAGTAGACAGTAACAGAGACTAAACGGTGGCACAATTGAGGAACAGTGGCGGACTTTTAAGGAGCTCTTTCATAGTGTGCAACAAAAATATATTCCCGTGAAAAAGAAGGGCGGTAAGAGAAGGGATAACCAGCCGTGGATAACCAAGGAAATAAAGGAGAGTATCAAATTAAAAACTAATGCGGATAAGGTGGCCAAGGTTAGTGGGAAAATAGAAGATTTGAAAAATTTGAAACAACAGCAAATAATGACTAAGAAAGCAATAATGAAAGGAAAGATAGATTACTAAGTTAAACTTGCGCAAAACATAACAACGGATAGTAAAAGCTTTTATAGATGTATAGAACGGATAAGAGTGACTAAAGGATATGTTGGTCCCTTAGAAGATGAGAAACGGGATTTAATAATGGGAAATGAGGCTGAGACCTGAAACAATTATTTTGCTTCGGTCATCACAGTAGAAGGAGCGAAAACCGTGCCAAAAATTGCTGGTCACAGGAATGTGGGAATGGAGGACCTTGAGACAATCATTATCTATAGGGGGCTAGTGCTGGACAGGCTAATGGGACTCAAGGTAGAAAAGTCCCCTGGCACTGAAGAAATGCATCCCATGGTATTAAAAGAGATGGCGGAAGTTATAGCAGATGCATTCGTTATAATCTACCAAAATTCCCTGGACTCTGGGGAGGTACCAGCGGATTGGAAAGCAGCTAATGTAACGCGTCTGTTTAAAAAAGTAGGCAGACAAAAGGCAGGTAACTATAGGCCGGTTAGTTTAACATCTCTCGTGGTGAAAATACTTGAAACTATCAATAAGGAAGAAATAGCGGGACATCTAGATGGGAATAGTGCAATCAAGCAGACGCAGCATGGATTCATGAAGGGGAAATCATGTTTAACTAATTTACTGGAATTCTTTGAGGATATAACGAGCATGCTGAATAGAGGTGTACCGATGGATGTGGTGTATTTAGATTTTCAAAGGGCATTCGATAAGTTGCCACACAAAAGGTTACTGCAGAAGATAAGTGTAGGAGGCGTCAGTGGAAATGTATTAGCATGGATAGAGAATTGGCTTGCTAACAGAGAGCAGAAAGTCGGGATAAATGGTTCCTTTTCGGGTTGGAAATCTATGGTTAGTGCTGTGTCACAGGGATCGGTGCTGGGACCACAACTGTTTACAATATACATAGATGACCTTGACGAGGGGACAGAGTGCAGTTTAACAAAATTTGCAGATGGCACAAAGATTAGCTGGTTGTGTAGAGGACACAGAGAGGCTACAACGAGATTTAGATAGGTTAAGCGAATGGGCTAAGATTTGGCAGATGGAATAAAATGTCGGAAAGTTTGAGGTCATCCACCTTGAGAAAAAAAAAGTAAAAGGGAATATTATATGAATGGGGAGAAATTACAACATGCTGCGGTGCAGAGGGACCTGGGGGTCCTTGTGCATGAATAACAAATAGATAGTTTGCAGGTGCAACAAGTAATCAGGAAGGTGAATGGAATGTTGGCCTTCATTGCGAGAGGGATGGAGTACAAAAGCAGGGAGTTCCTTCTGAAAATGTATAGGGTATTGGTGAGGCTGAACCTGGAGTACTGCATGCAGATCTGACCACCTTACTTAAGGAAGGATATATTACCTTTGGAGGAGGTACAGAGACGATTCACGAGGCTGATTCCGGAATGAGGGTGTTACCTTATGATGATAGATTGAGCAGACTGGGTCTTTACTCGTTGGAGTACAGGAGGAAGGGGTGATCTTACAGAAATAGTTAAAATAATCAAAGAGTTAGACAAGATAGAGGCAGAGAGGTTGTTTCCACTGGTCGGGGAGACTACAATTTGGGGGCACAGCCTTAAAATACGGAAAGCCAATTTAAAACAGAGTTGAGAACGAATTTCTTCTCCCAGATGGTTGTGAATCTGTGGAATTCTCTGCCCAAGGAAGCAGTTGAGGCTAGCTCATTGAATGTATTCAAGTCACAGATCGATAGATGTTTAACCAATAAGGGAATTAAGGGTTATGGGGAGCGGGTGGGTGAGTGGAGCTGATTCCACGCCAGATCAGCCATGATCTTGTTGAATGCCGGAGCAGGCTCGAGGGTCGAGATGGCCTACTCCGGTTCCTAATTCTTATTTTCTTATGTATGTTATTAGGTTCGTATGAGCTGTTTGATTGGTAAGTATCTCACTTTCATTTTCTCCTTCTGGACTGCTCATGTGCACCCTTGTGGCAGTGTGGGCAGGTTCAGCAGGAACGGCGAGGTCGCATGAAGGAGCAGCAAGAGATAGTAGAGGGAAGTTTTCGGGGACCTGGAGAGTCGCGAATTCGGGGCCCAGAATATGCGTGAGTCCTGGGGTAGCACGGGCCAACCCACACTCGATATGTGTATGCATAATTTGCATGCAGCATAGCTGGTCTCCAGTTGCCTTGAGTTAACCTTGCCACTGGACCAAGATTAGGTCTTTCAAGCCCATGTGGTGGCTGGTGTGCAACGGCCACAACATGTTAAAATAACACGCACATGTATCTTCCACCTTTCAATATTGATTTCGGGACCTGGAATTTTAGCTCCTTCATTGAAATTCCTGTGAACTTTATGGTATGGAAACAAATCATACTCGATTTGACGGACTGCCGATGATGATCACCCTTGCTGAAGAATGGAGAAATGCGTAGGGCCAGTAATTACAGACCACACAGCCTAACCTCAGTGGTGGGATAATTATTGGAAAAAATGCTTAAAGACAAGATAAATCTACATTTAGAAGGGCAAGAATTAATGAGGGGCAGTCAGCACGGATTTGTTAAAGGAAGATCGAGTGTGACTGAGCCGATTTTTCGAGGAGGCAACCAGGAGGGTTGATGAAGGTATTGCGTATGGTGTAGTGTATAAGGACTTTAGCAATACTTTTGATAAGGTCCCACATTGTAGATTGGTCAAGAAGGTTAAAGCCCACGTGATCCAAGGTAAAGGGGCAAGATGGATCTAAAATTGGCTTAGAGATAGAAAAAACGGGTAATGTTGGAAGGATGTTTTTGTGACTGGAAGGATGTTTCCAATGGGGTTCCGCATGGTCAGTGTGGGGTCCCTTGCGTTTTCTGTTATAAATCAGTGATCTATATTTGCATATAGGGATTATGATTAAGAAGTTTGCAGATGAGACTAAAATTGGCTCTGTGCTTGATAATGAAGTGGAAAGTCATGGACTGCAGGAGGATATCAATCTACTGGCCTGGCGAGCAGAACAGAGGCATATTGAAGTTAATTCACTGAAGTGTAATATAATGTGCTTGGGGAGGGCTAATAATGAAGAGGTTTACATATTCAGCGGTAGATCACTAAATAGTGCAGTTGAAAATTTGACCTTGGAGTGCTTGTCAACATAACCCTGAAAGTTGCAGGCTAGGTGGATCAAGTGGTTTCGAAAGTAAATACAATTCTTGCCTTGATAAGCCGAGGTTATATTTAAATCGTATAATATTCCGGTTAGGCCACAGCTGGAGTTCTGCCTGCATTACTAATTGCCACTTCATAGGAGGGATGTGGTTTCACTGGAGAGTGTGCAAAGGAAAGTTACTAGAATGCTGCCTGCAATGGGAGAATCTTAGCTATGAGGACAGATTGGATAGGCTGGATTATTTCACATTGGAACAGAGAAGGCTAAGTGGAGACCTCATTGAGATCTATAAGCTTATGAGTGGCTTGAATCTATTGGATAGCAAGGGCATATTTTCCTTGCTGCTGGGGTCAATTACCAGGGGTCACAGATTGAAAGTAGTTGGTCGTAGACCAGAGGGATTTTGAGGGGAAACCTTCTGCACGCAGAAACTTGTGGCGGTCTGGAACTCGCGGACTGGATGGCTGATTGATGCATAAACCCTCAGCACATTTAAAAGATACTTGGATGGACACTTGCATTGCTGTAACCTGCAGGGTTAAGGACCTAGAAATCAGAAGTGGGATAAGACTGGAACAACCTCTTGTTGTCTGGTGCAGATACGATGGTAAACATAGAAAACATAGAAAATAGTTGCAGGAGTAGGCCATTCGGCCCTTCGAGCCTGTACCGCAAAAACTGCAGGCAGTCTAATACGGCCAGGGAGGTATGTCGGATTGGTTCGATCGCCTGGTTGTGTCGAAGAGGAATTATCGCAGATTTTCTTGCGAAATTGCCTCGGATTTTGCCTTGTTTTGTCCCTCTCCCAGTGGATCGCAGGCCTCCAGGTGAAATGATGCATAGAAAGCTGCGGGCACGGGGTCTCGCAGTTGTGTGGGGCAGACTGCTTGGGCCTGATGCTCGTTTCCTGTCTGCCATCGTTCATTCTTCATAGTTTTATATGTAAACTGCAGAGCTGCTGACTGAGGGCCGTCTTGATCGTTATCGGCCGGCGCGGACACGTTGGTCCGAAGTGGCCTCCTTCTGCACTGTGCATTTCTATGGTTTAATGCTTGTAGCGGGAGCAAAAAGATAACTATGAAAGTTTGTGCCCATTAGAGAATAGAAAGGAAATCTGAGTGTGGAGGCGGAAGAGGTGGGACCGAATCTCAGTGAAAACTTCGCATCCCTTTTCACAGAAGAGAGGATCGATGCAGAGTTTGTAATGAAGGAGGAGGAGTGTGAAATATTAGACGTGATAAATATAGTGAGAGAGTATTATATTGAGTATTAAGGGGATTAGCAGCTTTACAAGTGGGTAAATCCCGAAGAACGGATGAAAAATTAACCCAGGATTTTAAGAAAAGCAAAAGAGGAAATAGCAGACGCTCTGACCATCATTTTACAATCCTCTCTTGCTGCAGGTGCGGTGCCAGAGGACTGGAGGACCGCTAATGTTGTAAACTTGTTTTAAAAGGGAGATAGGTAAACACCGACTACATGCAGGCCAGTCAACCTAATTTCGGTGGTGGGAAAATTATCGGAAAAACTGAGAAAAGACAGATGAATCTTGATTTGTAAAGGCACAGATTAATCAAGGACAGTCAGCATGGAGTTGTCACGTGAATTTCTTGTCTGACTAACTTTATTACATTTTTCGATAAACTAACCAGTAGTGTTGATGAGGGCAGTGCTTAAGATATAATGTATATGAAAGTTAGAAAATCATTTCATAAGGTCCCACATGTCAGGTTATTCACGAAAGTAATAGCCCTTGGGATCCAGGGCAAAGTGGCAAGTTTATTACAAAATTGGCTCGGAGGCAGGAAGCAAAGGCGAAGGGCTGGTGATTGGAAAGCTGTCTCCAATGTGGTTGCAAATGGCTCAGTTCAGGATCGCTTGTTTTTTGAAGTATACATCATTGTCTTGGACTTCAATATTTGAGTTTTGATTGAGCTGTTTGCAGATTACACGAAAATAGGCTGTTTGGTTAATAATGAAAAAGTAAGCTGCGGGCAGCAGGAATATATCAATGTACTGGTCAGGTGTGCAGCACAGTGGCAAACGGAATTATCTCCGGAAGAGTGAGAGGTAATACAATTTGGGAGGTCTAATAAACAACGGAATACACATTAAATGGTACGACACTTAAAAGTGCAGTGGAACAAAGAGAACGTGGTCTGCAGATACTCAGCTCCCTGAAGGTAGCGGGCCAGGAACATAAGGTTGGTAAGAAGACATAAGTAATGCTTCCATTTAAAAGTCGAAGCATTGAATAAAAGAGCAAGGAGTTTAGCTTGAACTGTCCAAAACCCTGGATAGGCAGCAGCTGCATTAGAGGAGACTTACAGGATGTTTCTGAACCGGAGAATGTCAGCTATGAGGAAAGATTGGAGATGCTGGATCTGTTTTGTTTGTAGTAGAAGACGCTATGAGGAGATCTGATTCAGCTGGCTAAAATGATGAGTGGCCTTTATAGATTGCATAGGAAGGATATGTTTCCATTGGTAGAGGGGACAACAATCATGGGGTATAAATAGTAAGTAATTCGGCAGAGATATGAGAAGATATGAGGGGAAATGACTGCACCCAATGATTGCTGGAGGTTGGTACCGAACTGCCTGAAAGCATGGTGGAAACCTCACCACATTTAGAAGATAAGTGGGTGCGCGCTAAAAGTGCCATAACTGACATGGTTCCGCACCAAAAGATTGAAATTGAGATTAAACTCCCAAGGCAGGTAGACCATGCGATTAGCTACAAATTAAAGCTCCCTCTGCACACACGCATCAAATAATATCGGGGCAGGCAGAGCACGGGTTACATGCAGAATAAAGCTCCGCCTGCACTCACCCATCACCAGTCGCAGGGTAGAAAGGAAAATGAGGTGAGGGTCGTTCCTGGTTAAAGAGGAAATTAACGCAATAGTAATGAAGGAGATTGGCTTAGATGATGTGGTATCGTTATGGTTGGAGCTACGGAATACCAAAAGGCAGAAAACGCTCGTGGGAGTTGTGTACAAACCACCAAATAGCAAAGTGAGGTTGGGGACAGCATGAAATAAGAAATAAGGGATGTATACAATATAGGTACAGCAGTTATCATGGGCGACTTTAATCTACATATTGATTGGGCTAAGCAAACTGGTCGTAATACGGTGGAGGAAGATTTATTGGAGTGTATGAGGGATGGTTTCCAGATTAATATGTCAACGAACCAACGAGTGGGCTGGCCATCCTAGATTGTGTGATGTGAAATGAGAAAGGACTAATTAGCAATCTTGTTGTGTGAGGACCCTTGGGGAAGAGTTACCATAATATGGTAGAATTCTTTATGAAGCTGGAGAGTGACAACAGTAATTCAGAAACTAGGTTCTGAACTTAAGGAAAGGTAACTTCGATGGTATGAGACGTGAATAGGCTAGAATCGACTGGCGAATTATACTTAAAGGCTTGACGGTGAATAGGCAATGGAAAATATTTGGAGATCACATGCATCAACTTCAACAATTGTACATCCCTGTCTGGAGTAAAATTAAATGCAGAACTTCGTTCAGCCGTGGCTAACAAGCGAAATTAAGGATAGTGTTGAATCCAAGGAAGAGGCAAAAAATTGGCCAGAAAAAGCACCAAAACTATGGACTGGGTGAATTTTGTAATTATGTCGAAGAGAACAAAGGGTTTAAATAGGAGGGGGAAAAAGGAGTAGGAGAGGATGCTTGCTGGTAACATACAAACTGACTGCAAAATGGATATGTGAAGAGAAAAAGATTAGTGAAGACAAACATAGGTCCCTTGCAGTGAGATTCAGGTGAATTTCTAATGGGGATCAAAGAAGTGTCGGACCAGTTGAACAAATATTTTGATTCTGTCTTCACGAAGGAAGATACAAATAAAATTGTGATAATACTAGTGGACATAGGGTCAAGTGAGAAGGAGGAACTGAAGGAAATCCTTATTAGCCAGGAAATTGTGTAATGGAAATTGATGGGATTGAATGTGGATAAATCCCTGCGGCCTGATAGCCTGCATCCCAGAGTACTTAAGGATGTGGCCCTGGAAATAGTGGATGTATTGGTGATCACTTTCCAACAGTCTATCGATTTGGGATCAGTTTCTATGGACTGGATAGTAGCTAATGTAACACCACTTATTTAAGCAAGAGGAGAAAGAGAAACCATGTAATTATGGACCGGTTAAATGATAGCAGTATCGGGGAAAATGTTGGAATCAATTATTAAAGATGAACTAGCAGCGTATTTGGAAAGCAGTGACTGGATCGGTCCAAGTCAGCATGGATTTATGAAAGTGAAATCGTGCTTGACAAATCTTCTAGAATTTTTTGAGGCTGTAATTTATGGAATGGACAAGGGAGAATCCGTAGAAGTGGTGTATTTGGATTTTCAACAGTCTATTGACAAGGTTCCGCACAAGAGATCGGTGTGCAAAATTAAATCACATGGTATTGGGGGTAATGTACTGACGTGGATAGAGAACTGGTTAGCAGAAAGCAAGCAAGTGTCTGGATAAAGTGGTCATTTTCAGAATGGCAGGTAGTGACTTTAGGGCTGCCGCAGGGTTCATTGCTGGGACTCCAGCTATTTACAATATAAATTATTGATTTACATGAAGGAATTGAGTGTAATATCGCCACATTTGCGAATGACCTTTAGCTGGATTGCGGTGAGAGATGTGAGGAGGAAGCTGAGATTCTGCAGGGTGAGCTGGACAAATGCATGGCAGATACAGTATAATGTGGATAAGAGTGAGTTTATCCACTTTGATCGCAAAAACACGAAGCAGAATATTAGCTGAATGGCGGCAGATAAGGAAAAGAGGAGTTGCAACGAATCCTGGTGTCATGGTACATCAGTCATTTATGTTGGCATGCAGGTTCAGAAGGCGATAAAGAAGGCAAATAGTATGTTGGCCTTCACTACTAGGGGATTTGAGTATAGTAGCAGCGAAGTCTTACTGCAGTTTTTTTAGGGCTTTGGTGAGGCTTTACCTGGAATATTGTGTTCAATTTTAGTCTCCTAATCTGAGGACGGACGTCCTTGCTATTGAGGGAGTGCAGGCAAGGTTCAGCATACTGATTCCGGGGATTGCAGGAGTGACATATGAGGAGAGACGGGATCGAGTGTGCCTGCATTCACTGAAGTTTGGAAGGATGAGAGGAAAACTCGTAGAAATATATACCATTCTGACGGGACTGGACAGGTTACATGCAGGAAGAATGTTGCCAATGTTGGGGAATTCCAGAACCAGCGCACAAATCTCAGAATAAAGGTAAGCCACTTAGGACTGCGATGAGGCGAAACTTCTTCACTCAGCGAGTTGTTAACCTGTTGAATTCACGACCGCAGAGATTTGTTGATGCCAGTTTATTGGATATATTCAAGAGAGTTACATATGGCCCTTACGGGTAAAGTGATCAAGTGGTATGGAGAGAAAGCAGGACAGGGGCACTGAGGTGATCGATCAGCCATGATCTTATTGAATGGTGGTGCATGCTCGAAGGGCTGAATGGTCTTCTCCTGCACCTATTCTCTATGTTTCTATATGCAGTACGGGTCAGATACAGAGTAGAGCTCCCGCAACCCTGTCGCATCAAACTCTTCGAATGCAGTTACAGCGCTGGTTGGATAGTAAGTTCCGCTCCCTCTCCGATGTTGCATCAAACAGTCCATTGGAAGCTAAAGCACGGGTTACATTCAGAGCAAAGATCTTTCGACACTCTACCATCAAACAATCACAGAACAGGTACAGCACGGATTTTCGATCCATAAAGTTCCCTCTCCACTGTCCCATCAAACTCTCCCAGGGCAGATTATATTCAGCGTAAAGCTCATTCTAAATTGTGCCATCACACATTTCTAGTACACGAACAGCATTGTGAGATACAGAGTAAAATTGAAGCTACACTGTCCAATCAACAGTGCAGATACAGCTCGGGTTAGGTACAGACTAAAGCTGCATCTACACTATCCCATCAAACATTTCATGGATAGCTTCAGCATGACTATGATAGCGAGTAAAGCTCCCTCTCCGATGTCGCATCAAACAATCCAATGGCAGGTCAAGCAGCGGTTACATTCAGAGCAAAGATCCCTGGACACTGTCCCATCAAACATTCCGCGGATAGCTTCAGCACGGGTAAAAAAGAGAATATAGCTCCATCTACACTGTCCAATCAAACACTACCCGTGCAGGTTCAGCTTGGGTTATATACAGAGCAAAGCTCTCTCTACATTGTCACATCAAACACTCGCTGGATAATTTTTTTAATATCCCTCCACACTGCCACATGATATATTCCCAGGGCAGGTACGGGATGGTTTAGATATCGATTAAAGCTCCTTCGATACGTCCCATCAAACATTCCCAGGGCAGTTACAGCAAGTAGTAAGACAGAGGAAATCTCATAAGAACATAAGCAAATAAGATATTGAATTAGGAGTCTGCCATTTAGCACCTCGATCGTTCTGCGCCATTCAAGAAGATCAAATAAGATCATGGCTTACCTGACCATGGACTCAGCTCCACTTCGCTACCCGCTCCCCATAACCCTTTATTCTCTTATCGCTCAAAGATCAGTCTAACTATGACCTTGAATATATTCAATGACTAAGCCTCCACAGCTCTCTGCGGAAGAGAATTCCATCGATCTACAACCCTCTGAGAGAAGAATACCTCCTGATCTCATTTTTAATGGGTGGTCCATTTTTTTGAGACTATGTCCCCTTATTCTAATACTATGTCCCCCTTGAGTGGAAATATCATCTGTGCTTCCACCTTGTCGAATCACGTCATTATCTTTTCTGTTTCGATAAGATCACCTCTCAATCTTCTGAACTCCAATGTGTATATGCTCTACTTACTCAATCTGCCATCATAATTCAAAACCCTCATCTCCGCAGTCAACCTTGTGAACATTGTTTGAAAAGCCTCCAATGCATTATATGATTCCTTAAATACGGAGAGCAAAACTGCGCGCAGTAAAAAAGGCGTGGCCTTACCAACACCCTGTACATTTGCAGCAGGAATTCGCTTATTTTATACTCGACACCCTTGCAGGAAAGGCCAACGTTCCATGTGCCTTCCTGATTAACTGCTGTACCTGCACGCTAATCATTGTGTTTCATGTACAAGGACACCAATTCCCTTGCACAGCAGTACTTCGCATTTTTTTTGCATTTAAATTATCATTTGCTTTTCATTTTTTTCTGCCAAGGACGATAACCTTAAATTTTCCCAAACTACACTCAATTTGCCACTTTTCTACCAAATCACATAATCTCTATTTACCCCTTTGCATATTTGTTGTTTCCACCTCACAATTTGCTTTCCCACCCAGGTTTGTATCATCAGAAAACTAGGCTACGTTGCCCTCGGACCCTTCACCCAAGTCATTAATATTGATAGAAAATAGCTGATGACCCAGCACCGATCCCTGCGGCACCCCACCAGTCACTTTTTGACAACCAGCAATGATCTATTTATCCCGACTTTCTGTTTTCTCTTTGTTAGCCAATACTCTATCCATGCTAATATTTTACGCGGATCCCCGTGAAGTTTTATCTTGTGAAGTAACTTTTTATGTGGCAGCTTATCGATTGCCTTCTGGAAAACCCATTACACCACATCCACTGTTTTCCTGTTAGCCACCATGCTCCTAGCTCCCTCCAAATTTCTAATCATGAATTCCCAGGCCATTTGCAACACGGGTTAGATACAGAGTAAAACTCCTTCTGCACTCTGACTATTGCCAATTGATATGAATTGCCTAATTAAGTAGGGAATAAAGTGTCAGCTGGAGTGAATTGTGGGGAAATGTGAGCTAGTTCACTTTGGTAGAAATAAAAGAAATCAGAATATTTTTAAAATGTTGTTGTTCAGAGAGAAGTGGTTTTCCTTGGGCAAGAAACACAGAAAGCTAGCATGCAGGTAAGGCAAGCAATAAAGAAGTCAAATGGCATGTTCTCCTTTATTTCAAGCGATTTGAATTCCAAGAGTAAAATAGCATTTCCACAATCTTACACGGCCCCGGTGAGATCTCACATGGCGTACTGTGCACAATCTTGCTCAACTTATCGAAGGAAGTATATACGTCCCTTGGAGGATGTACACCGGAGGTATACTAGATTGATTCCTGGAATGAGAGGGCTGCCTTATGAAGAGAGACGATTAAAGTTGGACTGTATTCTCTGGAGTTTAGAAGAATGAGAGTTTAAACATAGAAGTTTGTGACGGGGATTTACAGGGTAGATGCTGAAAGGTTGTTTTCCCTGGCTGTAAAGCCTATATCGAGGAGTCACAGACTCAGGATTAGTGGTTGGCCATTTAAGGCAGACATGAAGAGGAATTTCTTCATTCAGAGGGTTGTGAATTTTTGGAATTCTCTGCCCCAGAGCGCTGTGGATGCTGAATCTCTGAATATATTCAAGGCCGAGATAGATAGGTTTTTGGAGTCGAATGGAATCGACGGATAAGGGAATCGGACGCTAATGTGGAGTTGAAGTCGATGATCAACCATGATCTTATTGAATGGTGGACCAGGCTTGATGGACCATGCGGCCTACTCCTTCTCCAAATCTTTATGTTCTTATGTTTCTTTATCTACACTGCTCCATCAAAAACATCCAGGCCAGGTACAGCATTGGTTAGATATAAATTAAAGTTCCTTCTGCACATTCGCTCAATCTCTCCCTCTCAATCACTCTCTCTCGTTGCCTCTCCCTCTCCCTCCCATCGGCTCTCTCCCTCTCCGACCATCTATCTTTGCCTCTCTCGCACTCTGTCTCTCTCTCATCTCTCTCTCTCGCTCCATCTCCTTCCCATCTTCTCTCTCTCTCTCCTTTCCACCATCTCTTTCTCGGTCTCTGTCTCTCTCTTGCTGTGTCTCTTATTTTACCAACACATCCCTTTAGATTGCTACCTTGCGCAAGTCAATCTGCTAATTAAAACTTGTGAGAGATGGAAACCAGGGAATTATATAATACTAAAATGCTTTGTGTTGTTAGGCGAGTACTAGAGTCTACAATTAAGGGTAGGGTTTCTGAACAACTAAAATATTTTTAGTTGGTCAGAGAGTGCCAGCATTGATTTTTGGAAGATATGTCTTGCTTGACAAAGGTGGCGTGATTTCTGCGAAATGCGAGGTGGGAGGAAGACCCGGGGAGGCCAGAGAGCAGAGGGGGCATGGGCGGGAGCAGGAGCAGAGATGGAATAAACAGCGCGGCATGCTCGAGTGCGGAGGCGGCGAGATGGGGAACGAAAATAGATTTGCAAGCATCTCCATCACATGCAGAATATGAAAGCTTGACGTCAGACTGAAATAACCAAACTGTGGTCGGCAGATGGGATAAAACTGATTGGTCCGTAGCTGGTGAATGTTTTTCAAAGTTTTATGTTCACTTCTTTTAATTCAATTCTTACTCTACTAAATAGGATAGGTCAGTCCAATGGAAAGTATTGGGCGCATCCCTTGTCCGGGGCAAACATATGTACAGAAATTGTCGTCAGCTGGAGGACCGCGAAATCTGGTCTTCGGTGCTTGTGTAGCCGCTGGCGTCGCTGCGGTGTATTTTTGAGGCTGAGAGCTCCGTGGATAGCATGTTTATCGAGGTGATTACCCCGCAGCTTAAGAGTATTCAGCCAGAGAGGGAATGGGTGACCGCCAGAGAGATAAAGAGGACCAAACAGGTATTGGAAGAGTCCCATGAATGAATCGCCATCTCCAACCTGTATTCTGCTCTGAGTACTGCTGAGGGCGATAGAGACGCTGCGGAATGCAGCCAGAGCAATGTGCATGACACTCCGGCAGGGTCAGCTGTATAGGGGGAGGAAGAATAATGGAAGAGCAATAATGACGGTGGATTCTATAGCCAGGGGAGCAAAGAGGCGCTTTTGCGACTTTCGTCATGATTCCAGGATGGCATGTTGCCTCCCAGGTTTCACGATGAAGGAAGGTAGCGAGCAGTTGCAGGACAGTCCGAGAGGGGAGGGTGAATAATCAGAGCTCCTCTTCCCCATCAGTACCAACGACATAGGTACAAAGAGGGATGAGGTCCTGCAAGTAGATTTTAGGGAGCTAATAGAGAGTTTCAAGAACACGCCGTCCAAGGTAAAATTCTCCCAATTACTTCCGGCTCCATGCTCGAATGAGTAAACAAATAGGAGGATACAGCAGATTAATGCATGACAGGAGGGATGGTGCAAGGGGCTGAGCTTTAGTTTCCTGATGCCTTGGGATCTTTTCTGGGGGAGGTGGAATCTGTAAAGACGGACTGGTTGCACCTCAACAGAGCTGGGATCAGTACCCTCACAAGAAGGTTTGCTCGTACTGTTGGTGTGAGATTGAACGAATCTGGAAGGGTGATGTAACATTCGAACGGGGAGGGTGTGGGGGTGCTCAAAGTATTAGGAGAGTATGAGTGCACTAAATAGTATGGTATTAGTTTGGGTATATCTAAGAGGGAATACATGGATATTCCAAGATGCGGTTACAGTGCATGGATGTGAATGCACGAAGTGTAGGAAAAACGGCAAATGTGCTGCAGGCACAACTAGACGTATGGGAATATGATATAGTAGCAATAACTGAGACATGGCACAATGGACAGTAGTGGCTAGTAAATATTCCTGGTTATATTACAGGAAAAATAGGGAAGGAAAGAGAAGTTTTGATGTGGCATTATTGAATAATGAGAATGTTATAGTGCTGGACAGGGAGGATATCCTGGATGGGTCAAACACAGAATTTATATGGCTAGAGTTGAGAAATAATAGAGTTGACATCAAACTACAAGATGTATTATATAGACCTTCACATTTTGGGAACGATATAGAGGAGCAATTTAACAGAGCCATACAGAGAGGAGCAAGAACTCTAGGGAAGTAGAATCGGTGGACTTCAATTATACTAATATAGACTCGGATTGTAAATGTGTAAAAGGCAGAGAGCTGCAGAGTTTCTGAAGTGTGTCCAGGAGAACATTGTTGATCAGCACATGGATTTCCAAAGGGTATTTTGACAACTTGCCAAATAATCGCCATGCAAGCAAGTTTGAATATAATGGAATGAAAGGGACAGTGACATATTGGATACTATATTGCCTGAGTGACAAGACATAGATCGTCGTGGTGAACGTTTGTTTTTCGGACCGGACGAAGGTAAACAGTGGTGTTGGCCAGGGGTCGGTTCGAGACCACTGCTTTTCTTGATATATTTTATTGACGTCGCTGTGGATGCAGAGGGCAGTTGGGAATGCGGTTAATAATGTTTATGGGATCTTGGGCTATATAAATATAATTATATGATACAAAATGTGGTAACTATGATGAAGCGGTATAACACAATGGTTCTGCCCCAACTGGAGTACTGTGTCCAATTCTGGACATCGGACTTTAGATAGGATGTGAAGATGGCAAAGAGGCTTCAGTGAAGCATTTGTGAGAATGTTTCCAGGAATGAAGGATTTCAGTTATGTTGATAGTCTGGAGAAGGAGGGGTTGCTCGCCATGGAGCAAAGAAGATTGAGAGCAGATTTGATAGCGATCTGAAAATTGACGAGCTATCCAAATCGGGTCGATGGAGAGAAATGACGGAATGGTCGAGAAGCAATGAACACAGATTTAAGGTTATTGGCAAAGGAACCAAAGTTTTATACGTCGAGAGGTTAGGATCTGGAATGCACTGTCTGAAAGGGTGGTGGAGGCAGACTCAAAAGGGAGACGGATAATCATAGAAACACAGAAATTTACAGCACGGAAGGAAGCCGTTTTGGCCCATCGTGTCCGCGCCGCCGCCAAAAAGCTATCGAGCTTAATCCCACATTGCAGCTCTTGCTCCGTAGCCCTGTAACTTAGAGTACTCCAAGAGCACATCCAATAACATTTTTTTATGTGGTGTATGTTTCTGCCTCTATCACCCTGTCACGCAGTTAGGTCCAGACCCTCACCTTCCTCTGGGTGAAGACATTTCCTCTCATACCTCCTCTAAACCTCCCCCCAGTTACATAAATCGATGCCCCTTGGTTGTTGACACTTCAGTTTCTGAATGTGCATTGACGCAAGTGTCATTCGCATATTGTAGTTCGACGACATTGGTTGGGACTGTCTTTTTTCTGGCCTAGAGATTTCGAAGGTAGAACAGGTTCCGTCTGGTCCTGTATTCAATTTCCACTCATGTGATGAGCTTGTTGAGTGTGAGGTGGAGCATTGCAGCGAGCAAGATCGAGAAGAGTGTTGGTGAGATGACAGCAGCACTGCCTGACCCCGGTCCGGACATGGGTTGGGTCTGTGATGGGTCCGTTGGACAGAATTTCGGCTTCCATGCCTTCGTGGAGCAGGCAGAGGATGGTGACAACCTTTTTCGGGAATCATTTGATACGCCTCAATAACGTCTCTCCACAGCGTCCTCTGTTCTAATGAATTCAAACGCAACCAATCCAAACTTCCCGAATGGGCAAAAATGTACAATCCAAGCATCGCTCCTGAAAATCTTCTTCTGTACCCTCTCTAGTGCAATCACATCTTTCATTTAATATGGAACCAGAACTTCAGGCAATATTCTAGTTGTGGCCTAAATAGTGTTTTATATAGTTCAAACATAACTTCGCTGCTCTTGCATTCTATGCCTTGTTTAACAAACGTCAGTATAACAAATGCCTTTTTACGATCGCATCTCATTAGCGTACGACCTTCAGGGGCCTGTGGACAAGCACTCAAAGATCCCTTTGTTCCTCTACACTTTTCAGTACCTTACCATTTAACGCATATTCACTTGCCTCGTCAGCCCTTCTCAAATGCATTACCTCACAATTCTCCGCATTGAATTCACTTTGCATCTGTTCTGCCCACCTGACCAATTCGTTGATATCTTCCTGCAGTCCACACCTTTCTTCTTTATTATCAACCGCTCAGCCGATTATAGTATAATGTGCAAACTTCTTATTAATTCCCCCTACATTCAACTCGAACTCTTTTAACACAAAAAGCAAGCGACGTATTACTGAGCATGGTGGAGCCACGCTGGAAATTGCCTTTCAATCAAAAAACACGCATCAACCTTTAGAATTTGCTTCCTGGCACTGAGCATTTTTTGCATCCTACTTGCCGCTTTGCCCTGGATGGGCTTTTAATTTCCTGAACAGTCTGCTATGTGACACCTTATCTGAAGCCTTGCAAAACTCCATATACACTACAGCAAACGCAGTGCCCTCATCGAGAGTTCATGTTACATCCTCAAAAAATTCAAAAATATCAGTCAGACTAGACCTACCCTTAACAAATCCATGTTGACTGTCGTTGATTAGCCCGAACATTTCGAAATGAAAGAGAGACAGTGCAGGGCTACAGAGAAAGGGCGAGGTGGTGTGCGACAGGAAGTGAGACGGCGCGGGCTCGATTGGCCGAATGGGCCTCGTCCATGCTGTAACAATATTATACCTCTGAATCTATGATTTTCGAAAGTGTTATAATGAATCATTAATGGACATGATGAATAGATGTGGCTATATCGAATTGCAAAGTGCTACAAAGCCATTATTGCAGATGCTGCCAGTATTCATGTGGACAGGAGTTGCATTGACTCAGGAAGCATGTAACGGCCGTCCATGTTTGTGCAGGGTAGAGGGGCCTTTCCAGAGGGGCCTGAGAGAGAATCGTACCCACTCAGGGAGCCCAGTCTAGAGAGTGTGTGAGTGTGTGAGCGTGCGATCCTTCATCCGGATCACAGGCCCATCACCGAGAGCCGAGGGGAGACATGCAGTGAGTGACTGTGTTACTATTCGCCCAGATCACTGAACCCTCAGGCGGAGGGCATTGTAGACAGTGTATGAGTGAGCATATTAATGTTGAGCCCGATCATAGGCCCCTCACAGGGTGCCCAGTGTTCACAGTGTGTGAGTGAACGTGTTAATATTCAGCCAGATCACTGGTTGCACGCAGTGAGAGCGACTCGATTACAATATCAGGATGCAGGGAGTCGGAGGCTAAAAAGTCTCTGCTGCATCTCATCGTTTAATGAATTCCACTACCAAATTAAAGGGATATTTCCCCACATTCTTCAACTGCTCTCTGAACTTAGTATGTGTCACGCAATAAATAACCGTGTTTGTGCAGCAGCTCAGCAGCTGCAGCTTGAATCCAAATTCCCTTACATAAAACGGTAGATATATCTGCCAAGCAGTGAACCAGCGCAATGTGCCCCACAGAGAATGCACCATATATACCGACCATAACAGGATGAAATTCCCCGAGATAAGAAGCAGTAAAATGATGGATTTCCTGCGGCTTTCCATCTCTGGGTCTCTGGGACTCTCCACATTGCTGGGACTCCGGAGTCTCCTGCGGGCTCTGCTGGATACTGAAATATATCTGACGGTGAGAGCATTGAGCAGCACTATGATCACAAATGGGACTCACGGGGTGAGGATGTAATGCAGGAACTCGATTGTTCCCCATACCGTCGAAGTCATTAATCTGTTTTGTGTACTACAAAACCAGGGGTTATTAAATAGCTGATACGCATCTGACAGCATAAAATACGAGAAAATATCTATTAAGCAGCTCATCACAGTCACTGTTCCCAGAACAACAGCCGCCGTTTTCCCGCTGCAATATTTAGCCTTCAGCTTCTGGCAACAAATCGCCACAAATCGGTCAAAGGTGAAAGTGACAGTGTACGAGACAGAACAGTTTGTGGCTGCAAAAACCAGGACAGCGTGGATATTACACACGGGGAGGGACATCAGGAAATATAAATGTAGCCGATAAACAATCGGAATGTGCCTCAATATCAGGTCGAGGATAATGACCAGTTGATTCGCCGCTGCCATGGCCAACAAGTAGCGAGTGACACATTGAGAGAGATCGCACTTTCCCCGAGACAGGATCACAATCGTTACTACGTTCACTGTGAGGAAGGGAAATAAATAGAGAAAGTATACATCAGGCTGCGAGCAAGAGCAACAGTTTAATGGAATTTGGGGTGAAAAGTTCAATCATTGTCGAAATGTACATTTTTTGGCAATAAAATTTAGGAAACCGCAAAGACATACTATAAATATATTGAGAACAAAAGGATAACTAAAGAAAGGATAGTGCATAATACAGAGCATGAGTGGAATCTATCTGTGGAGGCGGAAAATGTTGGTATGGTTCTTTATCTATTTGTTGCGTCTATTTTCAGAAAGGAACATGAAAGTGCAGATACTGCTATCAACGAGGAGTGTGAAATTCTGGATGAAGTAAAGATAATGAGAGAGGAGGTATTAAGGCGTTTAGCAGCTTTGACAGTAGATAATTCCCCAGGCCCGGACGAATTGCATCCCAGTCTGTTGAGCGAAGTAAAAGTGGAAATAACAGAGGCCTTGACCATTACTTTCCAGTCATCTTTGGATTTGTGCATGGTGCCGAATTACTTGAGGACTGCCAATGTGCTACCGTTGTTTAAGAAGGGAAAAATAGATAGGCCAAATAATTATAGGGCTGTCAGCCTAATCTCAGTGATGGGAAAATTATTGGATCCATCTACATTTGGAATGGCAAGGATTAATTCGGAGCAGTCAGCACGGATTTGATAAAGGTACGTCATGCTTGACTAACTTGATTGAATTTTTAAGGAGGTAACCTAAAGGTTCGATGAGGGTAGTGCATACGATGTAGTGTACACGACTTTGGCAAAGCTTTTGATAGCGTCCCACATGTTAGACTGGTCATGAATGTTAAAGCCCATGGGTTCCGGTTATACAGGGCAAAGTGACTACTTGAATCAAAATTTGGATTAGATTAGGAAGCAAAATGTAATGGCTGATCGATCTTTCTGTGACACGAAGGATGTTTCCACTGGTGTCCCATCGGGCTCAGTACTGGATCTCTTGCTTTACTGGTAGATATCAATGATCTAGATTTGAATATAGGGAGCATGATTAATAAGTTGGCACATGATACGAAAATTGTCTGTATGGTTGTGAATGAAAAGGAAAGTCATGGACTGCAAGAGAATATCAATATACTGCTCTCACGGGCAGTGCAGTGGCAAATGGAATTTCTTTCGGAGAAGTTTAAGCTAATGCATTTTGGGAGGACTTAATAGTGTTGATGAGCAGAAGGACCTTGGAGTGTTTGTACACAGATCCCTGAAAATATCAGGCAAGGTGGAATAGCTGGTGGAGAAAGCATATAGAATTATTGCTTTACTGGACGAGGCATCGAATACAAGAGTAGGGATGTTAAGCTTACATTGTATAATACTCTGATTAGGCCACAGCTGGAATACTGCTTGCAGTTCTGGGAGCGATCTTATAGGAAGGACGTGATTACAATAGAGAGGACGCAGATGATGCCTTGAATTGAGAATCGTAGCTGTGATGAAAGATTGGATAGCCTGGGTCTGTTCTCATTGGAACAGAGGAGGTTGCGAGGAGACTTCACTGTGGTCTGTAAACATTTTGAGGTGTCTGGATAAAGTGGATAGCAACAGCCAATTTCCATTAGTGGAGGGGTCAATTACGAGCAGTATAAGGAGGTTGTTGGAAGTTTCAGGGGGGATTTGAAATGGGGTTTCTTCACGCAGAGGGTTCTACGTTACTGGACTGAACTGCCTGGAAAAGGTGGTGAATAAAAAACCATCACCACATTTAAAATTTGCGTGGTTGGTACATAAAGTGGCATAACCTGCACGATTAGGACCTCGTGCTCTTAAGTGGGAATAGAATTAATATACTGTTGTTGGCTCACGCAGATACGATGATAAGTACTGCAGCGAATCGAATACGGCCATAGTGATCTCCTGGACTAGTTTCGATCGCCTGCATGGTTCGGCGATGAATTGTCCAAAATTGTTTTTCCTCAGTTCGCCTGGGTTTTTATTTGTTTTCTGCGCCTCCCAAGAGATCAGATAGTTCGGGCTGGGTTGGCGTGTAGAATATTTCGATGGAATGGGTGTCGCAGTTGTATGCGGCAGACAGGTTGGCATGGCTGCTCTTTACATTTCCACCATGGTTAATTCTTCAAATGTTTATAAGTAACCTTCAGGGCTGCTGACCGAGAGCCGTGTGGCACTTTGTCGGTTGGCGTGGACACGATGGAATGAAATGGCCTAATTCTGCGCTTTGATTTTCTATGCTTATATGTTTTTATAACATTCGATGAAATGATCTAATTATTTTACCCGAAGTGCTTAGTACAGGGTTTACTTTAAGAATTATCAATAAATCATCGTGTAATCAATAAATGAAATGGAAATAAATACAACTGGAAAGTAACAGATGTTTGATCAATGGGAGGTCAAATGATAGAACTATCTTTATCCCTGCAGACAAAAGTGCCGCACCAGGTAACAGGACAAAAACGACCAGAACCTCTCAGGAAACCTTCGTGTCCCAGCGTCAGTAAGCATTTGGAGCAGTGTAATTCGCTTCTGTGCCCCTGGATTAGGGATTTGGAAATCGCGCTGGATTCCCGCTTGGTTAGAATACCCATTACATTTAGAAGAGAAATTAATTCAACAACATACTGCAAAAACATTTTCCTCGGCATGCAATGATTACTGGCAATTGTATTTAAAATGTACGGATATAATATGACAATGCTAAGATGGTGAATAAGTATGCACTGTAGTTACAAATATAAAAAGTCTGAGAGAAGTGTGTTAAAGATTTAGTTTTATTCAATTTTTTTGAAATACTCCAATTGTTGCTTATTGAAAGGAAGATATTCCAAATAAAATTCCAAAAAATAAGCAACGAAATAAAAAAAATAGTTATCTTTGACCAGGTAATGCCCGACAAAATGCATGTATTAGTATCGAGACCAGGCTAGTTATCCCTCAGGCAAAGAGTCAGCGGACGAGTTTGTAAAGTATATTAACAAAAATGGAAGAGATTTGTCCATGCACTTTCTCACATGCTGGATTTCACTTCTGCACAGAAAACTAGACGAGAACATTTGTATAGACTTTCATATTCTCAATACTTCGGTTACATTAGCTCTGATTATTTATCCTGAAATATAGCAGGAGGCGATAGAGAACTGTGCCAGACAGACATGGCATCCACGTGTAAATTCATGACAAAGATTTGGAATAAGGCAAGAGAGATCTGTCTGAATGAACATGTTGTGAGACTGTAAATTATCCTTGTCATCCTATTGTGACCATCAGAAGCAGTGCCACGAATGCAGAACTGCACAGGTTTGCAAAGGAAGACACTGACTGGAACTGAAAGATTACTGGACTTTTCAAACATTAATGATGATCTGCCAGGATTTGTTCCAGTGACTTTATTTCAGTAACCATACCGAGCATTAGGTGCCATGGTGTGTGTCCGTAACCACAGCGAGACTTAGGTGCGATGTGTTAGTAACCATACCGACCATAAGGTGTTTGTGTGTGTGCAAGTAACCATACCGTGCATTAGGTGACTGTGTTTCAGCAACTTTCACGAGCATTAGGTGAGAATGTGTCAGCAACCATACTGAACTTTAGGTGACTGAGTGTCAATAAACATTCCGAACATTAATTAACTGTGTGTGTTAGGAACCATACTGGACATTAGGTGACTGTATGTCATTAACCATACCGAGCATTAGGTGACAGTGGGTGTTCGTAACCATACCTAGCATTAGCTTACTGTGCGTCATTAACCATACCGAATATAGTTGACATTGTGTGTCAATAAACATACATGACATTAGGTGACAATGTGTGGCATTAATCATACTGAACAATAGGTGACGGTGTGTGTCAATAACCATACTGGACATTAGGTGACAGAGCGTGTCAGTAACAATGCTGGACATTAGGTTAGAGTGTGTGTCAGTAAACATACCTTCAATTAGATGACTCTTTGTGTCAGTAACCATAATGAGCATTTGGTGAAAACAGCAGCAAAATATTGTAGATGTTGGAAATGCGAAATGGGTAAAGCAAATGATGGAAATACCCAGCAGGTCAGGCAGCACCCATGGAGAGAGTAACACAGTTATGTTTTAGGTCAATGATCTTTATCCATCGGATCTAAGGTCTAGTAAACCAAGGTAACATTCCTTTCACTTTTACAAACGTTCAGAAGAGAGACAGAAGACTGAAAATCGTTCAATAAAATTTCTCGACCAATTTCTTTGCCTGAGTAGAATATAGAAAATTAGAAGCTTGGTAAAACGTTTCACATTCAAAATTAATAGCCAACGGCAGTGTCGACAGGATAGCGAAGGATCAGGAGAGAAACACATTTAAGCAATATTTACATAATTAATCGCTGGCTAGAGATTACCAGGGATTTCCACAGCAGTGTGAAATGGGACTAACTGGAGGGGTTAGGCCATGGTGGAATTTGATGATAGAATCATTGAAATTTACAGTGCAGATGGATGCCATTTGGCCCACTGTGTCCGGGCTAGCTGACAAAGCGGTACCCAATCTAATCCCACTTTCCAGTTCTTGTTCCATTGCCTTGTAGTTTACATCACTTAAATTGCACATCCAAGTACTTTTTAAATGTGGTGAGAGTCTCTGCCTCTACCAAACTTTCAGGCAGTGAGTTCCAGACCCCTATCACCCTCTGCGCGAATAAACATTTCTCCACAAATCCCCTCAAAAACTCCTAAGACTTAAATTAAATCTTAAATATGGAAATATTAAAACCGAGAGATTGTAGGATCAGGAACAAATGTTGATCAGTGAACATGGCAGTGATTGTGGAAAGGTACTTGCTGCGAGTTATGATGTGGACAGCAGAGTTTAGTATGACTTCTCGAATAGATGAGTCTAGATGTAACAAAGAAATGGATGAATGTTTATGCAGCACAAGCCCTGATATGATGCAGAGAGCAAACAAAATTATCGAGGAGGTAGTTGGCAGCATTGCTAATTCAGAGGATGTGAGGTCGGAACTCAGCTCCGTGCCAAAGAAAAGGCACAGGTTGCGAGCTGTCAAATTCAGCGTCAGATATTGGTCACTGAGCGGGAATACATCGAGAGATAGAAAGCTGAGTTTGTGATAAGGACCAGCGACTTAACTGGCAAGCACAATAATACAGTGAAACGTGATTTACAGATCTAATTGCTGGATTTAGAATCTTAACACGGACAGCAAATTCAACCGAGATAACAGAGTAAATTACAAGAATAAATATGCAGTTAGCCATGGTTTGCCGAGTTAATAGCTGGATGGAGAGACTTACCCGGAACACCAACAACAGCAAGCAGTGGATAGTAAATGTATTTAAAAGCGCGAAGTGCCAATTCTTTCCGTGTGTGTAATGGAATTCTATTATAATGTTCATAAAGCATGTCAAACTCCCAGATGAAACTCCTGTCCATTTCTGTAACATTCCAAGTCACTGTTTCAGATTCAAATCCATTGTTGGAATATTCCAATTTACCAGAATGCAGGTTCTGGCTGCCTCTCTGTGGAGCAGTGTTCTGATCCCTGTTAGTGCCGTAGGTGAAATACTAACTGATACTCTGAGATAATACTTTGAAAGGAATTCCTTATTAATAGAAGAGGGAAACCAATCACAGATACATTAGGATCCATGGAGAATAACATTAATTGCAGTCACTGAACAAACAGCTTCAGTTAAATCGTGCAGACTGACATTAATTACAGTCACTGAAAAAACAACTTCACTTGACCGATTTCAACCCAATACATTTTGCACTACAGTAATGTAGCACATTTCCCCGGTCCACCATAGTGGTTATGTTACTGGACTAGTAACCCAGAGCCCCAGAATAATGTTCTGGAGCCATGAGTTCAAATCCCACCATGGCAGCTAATTCAATTAAATAAATCTGAAATGAAAAGTTAGTAAAACGAGGGGAACGGAGCAACGCGGTATTGATTAAATAAACTATTGCAGCTTTAAGGAGCGATCATATGTTGGAGGGACCATCAAATAAGGCCATATGAGTCGAATTGAAACATTCAAAAGGGCGATCAGACTATTGGGTTTAAATTAATGGCTCCCAGACAGTGGGAGAGGGATAGAGGAGCACGAAATGTAGGCAAATTGCTGTGAAGTGCAAAAACCATAGGATAATAATAGTCGGGTATGTTACTATCCAAATATTGATTTGGAAAATATAGTGTGAAAGGTATCGAGGGTGTCTAATTCTTAAAATGCATTTTAGAGAATTTTTTTAGCTAGTTTGTAACAAGCACAACACGAGAGGGGGCGGTTTTGGATTTTGTTTTGGTAAATTAATCTGGGCAGGTTGAAGGGGTATTATTGGGAGAGCGCTTGGGTGCCAGTGACCATAATTCAGACAGACTTAAGTTAGTTATGGATAAGATCAAGGATAGGCCTGCAATAAATGTTCCAAATTGGGGAAGATATATCTTTGCTAAGTTAAGTGGTGATTTGGCCACAGAGGACTGGAAACGGATATTACTGGGTAAATCAATGTCGGAACAGTGGTAGGCATTGAAGGAGGAGATCCGGAATGCACAGGACAGTCATGTGCCCTTAATGAAAAAGGGTGGGACTAAAATGCCCTCCCAAATTGCATCACCTCACAGTTCTCTGGAATAAATTCCATCTGCCACTGCTCTGCCCAACTGACCAGTAGATTCATATCCTAATGCAGCCCATGATTTCCTCTTCATTATCAACAACACAGCCAATTTTACAATCGTCTGCAAACGTCTCAATCATACTCCGTTTAATCAAATATAAATCGTTGGTATATACCACAAAAAGCAAGGGACACAGTACTGAGCCCTGTGCGACCCCACTGGAAACATCCTCCCACTCACAAAAACATCCATCAACCATTATCCTTTGCTTCCTACCTCCAAGCCAATTCTGGATTCAACTTGTCACTTTACCCTGGATCCCATGGGCTATAACCTTCATCTCAGTTTACCTTTTGTGTCCTTATCAAAAGCTTAGTTAAAGTCCATATACGCGACATCGAATGCACGACCCTCATCGACCCTCTTGGTTACTTGCTTAAAACATTAAATTAGGTTAGTCAAACATGATCTTCCAATAACAATCCTTGTTGACTGTCCATTATTAATCCTTGCCGATCCAAATGCAGAATTATCCTGTTTTTTACGATTTTTTTCCAATACCTTTCCCACCACTGAGTTTAGGCTGACAGACCTGTAATTGCCCTGATTATCACTTTTTTCCTTCTTAAACAATGGTACCACGTCAGCAGTCCTCCGATCCTCCTGCACCATGCCCATATTCAAAGAGGACTCGAAAATTATGGTCAAGGCCTCTGCTGTTGCATCTTTTACTTGGCTCAACAGCCTGTGATGCATTGCATCCGGGCCTTGGGAATTATCTACTTTCAAAGCTACTAAAATCCTTAACACTTCCTCTCTCACCATATATATTTCATCCAGAATATCACACTCCTCCTCGATAGCAGTATCTGAATTACCTCTTTACTTTGTGAAAACAGATGCAATGTATTCTTTAAGAACCCTGCAAACATCTTCCATCTCCACATAAAATTACCTCATGATTTCTAATGGGCCATACGCTTTCCTTAGTTACCCTCATACTCTTTATTGTTAGGGAACATCTTAGCGTTTTCCTTAATTTTAATGGCCAAGAATGTTTCATACTCACTCTTAGCTTTCCGAATATCGTATTTAATTTAGCCTCTTAACTTTTTATATTTCTCGACAAATTCTAAAGTATTAAGCCGTTGATATGTGACATAAGCGTTCTTTTTTTGCTTAATCCTCACCTATAATTCCCTAGACATCCAGTGCGCTCGAGAATTATTTTCCCAGCCTTTTTAAAAAAGGGCACACGTTTGGCTCCTACCTTCCAGATCTCCTTCTCGAATGCCTCACACTATTTCGAAGCCGATTTACCCACAGTTAGCTGTTTCCAGTCCACTCTGGCCAAATCACTCCTAGACTTAGCAAAGTTACATTTTCCGCAATTCAGAAATATTATTGCAGGCCTATTCTTGTCCTTAGCTATAACCAACTTGAATCTCACTGAATTATGGTCACAGTCACACACGATACTCCCCCACGATTAACACTTCAAACTGCCCAGTTTGTTTCCCAAAAACTAAATCCTAGACCGCCCGCTCTCGTGTTGGGCTTGCTAAATACTGACTAAAATAGTTCTCTTGAAAGCATTTCAAGAAATTGGCAGCCTCTATAGCTTTCACACTAAATTTGTCACAATCAATATTCGCATAATTAAAGTGCCCTACTATTACTACTCTGTGATTTTTAGACTTCACAGCAATTTGTCTTCACAGTTGCTCCTTCTCTTTCCCTCCCACTCTCTGATTCAATAATACACTCCCAGCTGTGTGATCTCCGATTTCTTTTTTCCAATTCGACCCATCTGGCCTCAGTTGATGATCCGTCTAAAATATCATCCCTCCTCACTGCTGTAAGTGCTTATTTTATCAGTACAGCAACACCGACCATCGTTTTGCCCCCCTCTCTCTCTTGCCTAAAAATCTGTCAGCCAGAGATATTGATCTGCCAAACCTGCCGCTCTTTCACCCAAGTTTATGTAATGGCTATAAGGTCACACTCCCAAGAGTCTACATGTGCTCGCAGCTCATGCGCCTTATTCGCTATACTCCTTGCAGTAAATATGTTCCATTCAGCACAGGAAGACATCCTTGCTTGTTACGTACTAAGCCATGTTTCCTCTCTCTTAAAGATTCACTTTCAAGATTCATGCAATCCAACTTCTGCTTTACTTACATCTCTTTTGTATTCGTTCTCAGGTTCCCATCCCCCTGCCAAGCGAGTTCAAACTCTCCCCATCTGCACTAGCAAAACTGCCCGCGAGGATATTGGTCCCGGCGCTGTTGAGGGACAACATGTCTGATTTATACAGGTCCCATCTCCCCCACAATGCCTCAACAATTTAAAGCCCTCCCTTCTACACCAATTTTCCATCCACGTGCTAATCGTCTCTCTCCTTCTATTCTTATACTCTTTGGCAGGTGCACCGGTATTAACCCAGAGATTACTACTTTTGATATCCTAATCATTAATTTTTTTCCTAGCTCCATAAATTCTCCCTGTAAGACCTGATCACTCACCCTATACGGACCATGAGCTCTAGCTGCTTACCCCCCCCACCCCCAGCTCCCGCCCCCCCATGGAGACCTGCATCAGCTCTGTGACATCCTTGACCCTGGAACTAGGGAGGAAGATAAACATTCGGGAGTCATGTCTACGTCCGCAGAATCGCCTCTCTGTTCCTCTAACTATAGAATCCCATATCACTAGGGCTATTTTGTTCTTCTTCCCTCCTCGCTGTGCTGCTGGGCCAGCAATGGTGCCTTGGAATTGGCTCTGGCTGCAATCCCCAGAGGCCCCATCGTCCTTACCGATACTCAGAATTGAATATTGGTTTGAAAAAGGGAGGGACTCACGGGAGGCCTCCTGCGCTTCCTACCTGGAACACTAATTATGTCTGGTGATCATCCACGTCCCCTCCACCTGCACGCGGGATACCGACCTCCTGAAACGTGCTATCCACTTAGTTCTCAGCCTTGAGGAAGCACCTTATTGACTGCACCCGCTGCTGCAGCTCAGAAACACGGAGCTCGAGCAATTGAAGCTGGAGAAACCTCCTGCACACATGGATGTCTTATACATTACCGAGCAATCCCAAGAACCATTATTGTGTTTCATAACATCTTGTGGCACCTTATCGAAATACTTCTGAAAATCCAAATCTATTGGTTCCCCATTTACCAATTCTGCTAGTTACAACCTCAAAATAATCTAGCAGATTTGACATACCTGACTTTCCTTTCATAAATTCATTTTGATTCTGCCCAATCCTATTATGATTTCTAAGTGCCCTTTTACAACTTCCTTAATTATAGAATCTAACATTTTCACTATTAATAATGTCATGCTAACTGGCCTGTAATTTCCCGTTTTCTCTCTCCCTCATTTTCTGAACAGCAAGATTACATTTGCTACCTTTTAACCTGCAGGAAACCTTTTACAATATATTGAAGTGTGCAAGATGGAAACCAATGCAACCAGTATCTCCATAGCCACCTCTATAAAAACCATTGCATGTAGACCATCAGGTCCAGAGAATGTCTCAGCTTTCAGTCCCGTTAATATCTCCAGTGCTATTTTTTTTACTAATTATTATTTATTTTAGTTGTTCATTCTTGCTATCCCCTTTGTTTTCCACTATTACTGGGAGATTGTTTTGCGTCTTCCATGAAGGCAGACAAACACATCTTGTTTAATTTCGATATAATTTCCTTATTCCACATTGTAATTACTCCTGTCTGAGCCTGTATTGCAACCACAATTACTTTTACTCATCTTTCGCTTAATACATACCTACAGAATATTTTACAGAATTTGGTCACGGTCATGAGCTGTGATGTCTGTGAAGATTTTGATAACGGTGGTGCTTTCGTCGTGCATATGCTGTCTTTAACGCTGGAAGGTGATAGCAACGAACAGTGGTGGCAGAGGCCTCCCAGTCGTCTCGAGGCGCGACACTGGACCCCAAGGTGCGGCAAGACTATTGCCAACGTCACATGAGAGCCGCCAGGAAGATCATGCTACTGGCTCGGTGCACGTTCCCACCTTGGGACGGTCCTCTCCCATATCCATCCAAACAGCGGTCCTGCCGTCCGCCCCCGCAAAGAAACAGCGCCTGAGAAGCTCCTCGGCCAGAAGGCTTGGAATCAGCAGAGGAATTGGAAGAGCTAATGGTGGGTAGGTGAAGCGATGCCGTGGAGGGCATAGGAACGTGATATGCATGGTCGCAGGTGTGGTCTTAGTCAGAGTATTTAAGGTTATTGCTGCTATTTTGTTGGGAGGTTTGGTGGAGTGTGGGGGGGGGGGACATCTATTTTTTTGTATTTGTTTTAAATGCTTACGATGCGTTGGAAATTTTTAACATTGAATGAATGTTATAAATGCTATTAATTTGTTGTTGGGTGGGGTGGGTAGCGGCTGTGTGTTTTTTTTACAGTTATAATTAAGATTTCTTCAAAATGTTCTCGTTAAATGTTTTGAGGGGAGAAGGGTGAGACAGAGGTCGTGCTCCACATCGGTACCAATGTCATAGTTGGGAAAAGGGATGAGGCCCTGCAGGCTGAATTTAGGGAACTAGGGCATAGATTAAAAAGCAGCATCTCAAAAGTAATCATCTCCGGATATCTCCCAGTGCTACGAGCAAGTGAATAAAGAAACAGGAGGATAGAGCACTTGAACTCGTGGTGTACAGGTGGCGCAGGTGAGAGTGATTAATTTTCCGAAGGCTTTGGGACCGGTTCTGATGGGTTGTACCGCAACAGAGCAGGAACCAATTTCCTCACGTGAGGGTTGCGGTGGGGTTGCGGGGAGCAGGGGGACGCTAAGCTAGAGCCGTTGGGGAGGGTTTAAACTAGATTGACTTGAGGACGGGAACCTGAAAATGATTCAGTCGGGAGGGGAGATTAGCTAGAATTAGAAAGCAAAGGTAAATTCAGTGAGATTGAAGGAGAGAGAAAAAAATTGTAAAACAAACTAATTGAAAGACACTTTGTCTAAATGCACTTTGCATATTCCAAAAATATTGAGTTGACGGCACAAATTGAGACAAATGGCTATGATCTGATAGATTTTTCAGAGATGTGGCTGCAAGGTGAACAGGACTGGGAATGAAATATTATGGGGTATTTGAAAATTTGGAAGGACAGACAAAAAGGAACAGGAAGTGGGGTAGCTGGATTGATAAAGGATGGAATCACTGCAATAGTGAGAAATGATATTGGCTTATAAGGAATCGGAAGGGGGCGTAGACTATAGCTCCCCTAACATTAGTAATTCTGTTGGTCGGAACATAAACCAGGAAATAGTGGGGGCCTTCAAATAGGGAACAGCAATAACCATGGGTGACTTTTACTTCCATATTGATTAAACAAATCAAATTGGTCAGTTTAGCCTCGAGGAAGAGTTCATCGGCCGCATAAGGTACTGGTTCATTGAGCAGTATGTAATGGAATCAACCAGGGGGCAGGCTATCTTACATCTGGTCATGTGTCATGAGAAAGTATTAATAAACTATCTCCCAGTAAAGGATCCCATTTTGATGAGTGAACATAGCATGATTCAACTTCTAATTCAGATGGAGGGTGAGAAAGCTGGATCTCTAAGCAGCTTACTAAACTTAAATAAAGGCGACGATGAAGATATGAGGGCAGTGTTGGCTTCAGTGGACTGGGAAAATAGATTAAAGTGCAGCATGGTTGATGAACAGAGGTGTACATTTAAGGAGATTTTTCACAACTCTCAAGAAAGATATTTTCCAGTGTGGAGGAAAGGGTGTAAGATCTAAAGAATGGCACCCAATAAAAACTAAGGGCATACAAAGTGGCAAACAATTGTAGGAGAACAGAAGATTGGGAAGCTTTTATACCCAGCAAACGATGATTAAACAATGATTAAGAAAATAAAGATAGACAATTAAAGTAAACTTCACGAAATATAAAAACATATAGCAAGAGTTCCAATAGGTATGCAAAAAGGAATCAAGTGGCTCGAGTAAATGTTGCTACCTTCGAGGACGAGAACGGGGAATTAGTAATGGGTTAAGAAAGCAAATGGCATGTTGGCATTCATAGCAAGTGGATTTGAGTACAGGGGCAGGGAGGTGTTGCTACACTTGTACAAGGCATTGGTGAGGCCACATCTGGAGTACTGTGTACAGTTTTGTTCTCTTAACCTGAGGAAGGACATTCTTGCTATTGAGGGAGTGCAACGAAGGTTCACCAGACTGATTCCCGGACGGCGGGACTGACCTATCAAGAAAGACTGGATCAACTGGGTTTTTATTCACTGGAGTTCAGAAGAATGAGAGGGGACCTCATAGAAACATTTAAAATTCTGACGGGGTTAGACAGGTTAGATGCAGGAAGAATTTTCCCATTGTTGGGGAAGTCCAGAACTAGAGGTCACAGTCTAAGGATAAGGTGTAAGCCATTTAGGACCGAGATGCGGAGGAACTTCTTCGACAGAGAGTGGTGAACCTGTGGAATTCTCTACCACAGAAAGATGTTGAGGCCAATTCACGAAATATATTCAAAAAGGAGTTAGATGAGGTCCTTACTACTAGGGGGATCAAGGGGTATGGCGAGAAAACAGGAATGGGGTACTGAAGTTGAATGTTCAGCCATGAACTCATTGAATGGCGGTGCAGGCTAGAAGATCCGAATGGCCTACTCCTGCAGCTATTTTCTGTGTTTCTATGGAACATGGAGATGGCAGAATCTCGCAATAATTTTTTATATCAGTTTTACGGTAGAGGACACTAACAATATCCCAACAGTGGATAGTCAAGGCGCTATGGGGGCAGGGGGGGTCGTGGCGGAAATAAACATAATCACAATCACTAACGAGGTGGTATTCAGTAAGATAATCTGACTAAGGACAGATAAATCCCATGGACCTCACCGCTTGCATCCAAGGGTCTTAAGCAAAGTAGTTTATGTGATAGTGGATGCATTGATTCTAATTTACCAACATTTCCAGGATTCTGGGCAGGTCCCGGCAGATTGTAAAACTGCAAATCCAACGCCTATATTTAAAAAAATGAGGCAGACAACCAGTTAGCCTAACATCTGTGATTGAGAAAATGTTGAAATCCATTCTTAAAGAAGCAGTGGCAGGACATTTGGTTAAGCAAAATTGGATCAGGCATAATCTGCGTGGATTTATGAAGTGGAAGTCATGTTCGACAAATGTGCTGGGATTCCTTCAGGATGCAACAACCATTGTGGATAACGGGAACCAGTGGATGCAGTGTATTGGGACTTCCAGTAGGCATGTGACAAGATGCACATAAAATTTTACTACAAAATCAGTGGTTGGGGGTAATATATTAGCATGGATAGCGTATTGGCTAGCTGACAGAAAACAGAGAGTCGGGATCAATGGATCATTTTCGGGTTCTCAATCAGTAACGAGTAAGGTGCCGGAGGGATCAATGCTGGGACCCCAACGATTTACAATCTAGAGTAATGACGTGGATGAAGGTACTGAGTGTAATGTATCAAATTTCGCTGATGATGCAAAGATGGGAGGAAAAGCAATCTGTGAGGGTAGCACAAAAATCTGCAAAAGGACATAGACAGGCTACGTGATTCGGAAAATTTGACTGATGGAATATAATGTTGGAAAGTGTGAAGTCATGCACTTCGGCAGAAATAAAATCAAAGAGCAAGTTATTCATTAAATGGTGAAATATTGCAAAGTGCTGCAGTACAGCGGGTCCTGGGGGTACTTGAAACTCAATAGGTTAGTATGCAGGCAGAGCAAGTGTTTAGCACGGCCAATGGAATCTTGGACTTTATTGCAAAGGGGATGGAGTATAAAAGCAGGGAAGTCTTACTACCGATATAAAAGGTATTTTGAGACCGCACCTGGAATACTGCGTGCAGCTTTGGATTCCTATATTGGCGAAATTATGTACTTGCTTTGGAGGCAGTTCAGGGAAGGTTCACTCGGTTGACTTCGGAAATGAGGCGGTTGAGTTACGAGGAAAGGTTAAGTCGGTTGGGCCTCTACTCATTGCAATTCAGATGAATTTGAGGTGCTCTTATCGAAACATATAAGGTTACGAGGGAGCGCGACAGGGTTGGTGCAGGCAGGATGTTTCCACTGACAGGCGACACTAGAACTAGAGGGCATATTCTTAGAATTAGGGGCTACCCATTTAAAACAGACACAAGGAGAAATTGTTTCTCTCAAAGGCTTGTAATTCTGTGGAATTTTCTGCATCAGTGAGCGGTCGAAGCTGGGACATTGAATACATTTAATACAGAACTAGATAGTTACTAAAACGATAAGGGAATGAAGGGGTATGTGGAGCGAGCAGGGAAGTGGACCTCAGTCCATGATCGGAAAAACCATGATCGTATTAAATGGCGGAGCAGGCTCGAGGGGCCGTATTGCTTACTCCCGCTCCTACTTCTTATGTTCTTTTGTTCGTATAACATTGTTGTGCATTTTCTCAGATAGCTACACCATTACACAATTGCGATTCCCGAACATGAAAGGGGATAATTAAACTTAACTTGAATCAACTCAAACTTCAATTGTCACCGAGGTAATGAGCAGTATGTATGAGCTGCAGAGACAGCAATGTTCAGCTTTGTAAAAACGACCAACGTGCTTCAAGCTGTGTAACTACCGAGTGCCCTTTCCTGTGGTCCAGAGGTGGAGGGGGCATGGTTTCATCGTCAGCCTGGTTGTATGCCCTGAGCTCAATTTCGACATCCTCATACTCCTCTTGCTTTCTCTCCATATGTGGACCAGCAGTCCGTTCTGGAAATTCTTATCCCCACCTGATACCCAGGTTGTGCTGCATGCAACATAACATTACGACTCAAGCTACCTGTTTAGGGTGGTATTTTTAGCGAGCCTCCTGTGTGGTCTAGGCATCTAAAGCGTTGCTTACGCACTCCAATGGCATTCCTAATAATATTGTGAGAGGCTCTTATTGTATCGCTTCTCGGCTTCTGTCTGGGTGTTACGCAGGGGGGTCATCAGTTAGGTGGCAATGCCATGTTCTTTGTTCACCAAGCTTCCATCATTGATTGACCTTGTGGCTGACTGGTAAATATGTTAGATAAAGCACTCTCACGCAGGATATGAGCAACATGGATGCTGCCCGGAAATATTGCATTTACTGCCATTATAATTTGGTTGTTGTCTCCAACGAGTTCCATATTTTCGGGGAGTGGAATCCCTTTCGGTGCCAATAAAGCTGTGCATCCTGTCTTATGTGGGAAAGCAGGGACGCCTCCTGTGTCCGTGTCGGCTACGTGTGCGAAACGTGCATCCGCTTTCAGCTCCTGACAGACCGCATTGCGTTACTGCAGCTGTGGGTGGATGACGTCTGGAGCACCCACGATGCTGGGAATGACGTGAATAGCACGTTTAGTGAGTTGGTCTTACCGCAGGTAAAGGGTAAACCGCTAGAGAGCAACTATGTGACCAACAGGAAGAGTCGTGCAAGAAACGTGGTGCAGAGGTCCCCTGCAGTCATCCCCCGGCAAAACAGATACACCACTTTGGCTACTGTTGCGGGGGATGACAAATCAGTGGGGAGCAGCAGCAACCAAGTTCATGACAATGTGGGTGGCTCTGCTGCACTGGAGAACAGGAAAAATAGTGGGAGAGCTATAGTGATAGGGGATTCGATTGTCAGGGGAATAGATAGGCGTTTGTCCTGCCTCAACCGAGACTCCGGGATGGTATGTTACCTCCCTGGTGCAAGGGTCAAGGATATCTCGGAGCGGGTACAGGACATTCTGAAAAGGGAGTGTGAACAGCCAGTTCTCGTGGTGCATAAAGGTAACAACGGTATAGTAAAAAAACGGGATGAGGTTCTACGAGACGAATTTACCGAGCTAGGAGCTCAATTAAAAGTTGCACCTCAAAGTTAGTAATTTAGGATTGCTCCTAGAGCCACGTACTCGTCAGAGTAGGAATTGCAGGATAGTTAAGATGAATCCCTGGCTTGAGGAGTGGTACAGCAGGGAGGGATTCAAATTCCTGGGACACTGGAACCGGTTCTAGGGGAGGTGGGACAAGTACAAAACCGGATGGTCTGCACCTGGACATGAGCAGAACCAATGTCCGAGGAGGAGTGTTTGCTAGTGCTGTTGGGGAGGATTTAAATTGACATGGCAGGGGGATGCGAACCTATGCAGGGAGACAGAGGGAAATAAAATGGAGGCTGAGGCAAAGGATAGAAAAGACAACAGTAAAACTGTAGGGCAGAGTAACCAAATACAAGAAACAAAAAGGGCCACATTGCAAAAAATTATGAAGGGACAAAGTGTGTTAAAAAGAAAAGCCTGAAGGCTCAGTTCCTTAATGCAACGAGTATTCAGAATAAGGTGGACAAATTAACTGCGCAGACAGCAGTTAATGGATATGATGTAATTGGCATCATGGGGAATGGCTCCGGGGTGACCAAGGCTGGGAACTCAACATCCAGCGGTATTCAACATTTAGGAAGGATAGGCAGAGAGGAAAAGGAGGCGGGGTGATGTTGCTGGTTCAACAGGAAATTAATGCAATAGTCAGGAGGGACATTAGCATGGATGATGTGGATATGGTTTGGGTGGAGCTGCGGAATTCCAAAGGACAGTAAACTTTAGTGGGAGTTGTGTACAGAGTTGTGTACAGACCATCAAACAGTAGTAATGAGGTTGGGGACAGCATCATACAAGAAATAAGGGATGTGTACAATAAACGTACAGCAATTATCATTGGCGATTTAATCTACATATTGATTCGGCTAACCAAACTGGTAGCAATGCGGTGGAAGAGGATTTCCTCGAGCGCATTGGGGATAGTTTTCTAGACCAATATGTCGAGGAACCAACTCGAGAGCTGGCCATGCAAGACTGCGTGATGTGTAATGAGAAGGGACTAATTAGCAATCTTGATGTCCAAGGCCCCTTTGGGGAAGAGTGACCATAATATGGTAGAATTATTTATTACGATGGAGAGTGACACAGTTAATTCAGAACTCAGGCCCTGAACTTAACGAAAGGGAACTTCGACGATATGAGTTGTGAATTGGCTATAATAGACTGGCAAATAATATTAAAGGTTTGACGGATGCTAAGCAATGGCAAACATTTAAAGATCACATGGGCAGGAAATTGCGTCAGGTAAATTGATGGGATTGAAGGCTGATAAATCCCGTGGGCCTGATAGCCTGCATCCCAGAGTACTTAAGGAAGTGGCCCTAGAAATAGTGGATGCATTGGTGATAATTTTCCAAGAGTCTATCGACTCTGGATCAGTTCCTCTGCACTAGAGTGTAGCTTCTGTAACACTACTTTTTAAAAAAGGAGTGAGAGAGAAAACGGGTAATTATAGACCACTTATGCTGACATTAGTAGTGTGGAATTTTATTAGAATCAATCATTAAGGATGAAATAGCAGCGCATTTAGAAAGCATTTCAACGATCAGACAAAGTCGGCATGGATTTATGAAAGGGAAGGCTTGCTTGATGAACCTATTGGAATTTTTTGAGGATGTAACTAGTAGAGTGGACAAGGGACAACCAGTGGATGTGGTGTATTTTCACTTTCAAAAGCTTTTTGACAAGATCGCGTACAAGATATTGGTGTGCAAAATCAAAGCACATGGAATTGCGGGTAATGTACTGATGTGGATAGAGAACTTGTTGGTCGACAGAAAGAAGAATGTCCCTTTCAGAATGGCAGGCAGTGAATAGTGGAGTTCTGCAGGGCTCAGTGCTGGGACCCCAGCTTTTTACAATATACATTATCGATTTAGATGAAAGAATTGAGTGTAATATCTCCGAGTTGGCGGATGACACTAATCTGGGTGGCAGTGTGAGCTGTGAGGAGGACACTAATCGGCTGCAGGGTGATTGGACAGGTTAGGTGAGTGGACAAATGCATGACACATGCAGTATAATGTGGATAAATGTGAGGTTATATATTTTTGGGGAAAAAAAACGAAGGCAGAATATTTTCTGAATGGCGGAAAATTACGACAAGGGGTCTGCAATGAGTCATGGGTGTCATGGTTCATCAGTCACTGAAAGTGGGCATGCAGACACAGCAGGCGGTGAAGAAGGAAAATGGTATTTTGGCCTTCATAGCTGCAGAATTTGAGAAGAGGAGCAGGGAGGTCTTACTGCAGTTGTACAGGGCCTTAGTGAGGCCTCACCTGGAATATTGTGTTCAGTTCTGGTCTCCTAATCTGAGGAAGGACGTTCTGGCGATTAAGAGAGAGCAGCGAAGGTTCACCAGACTCATTACAGGGACAGCTGGACTGTCCTATGAGGATGAGGAGAGACTGTATCAACTGGGGCTTTATTCCCTGGAGTTTAGAAGGATGAGAGGGGATCTAATAGAAATGAAAACATTCTGACAGGACTGGACACGTTAGATGTGGGAAGAATGTTCCCGAAGATGGGTAAGTCCAGAACCATGGGAGAGAAACATAGGATAGGTGTAGGCTATTTAGGACTGAGATGAGGGAAACTTCTTCACTCAGATAGTTGTAAAGAAGTGAAATTCCCCGTCGCAAAGAGTTGTTGATGTCAGTTAATTGGATAATTTGAAGAGGGAGTTAGATATGGCCCTTACGGCGGAGGGGATCAATGGGCACAGAGAGAAAGCAGAAAAGGGGTACTGAGGAAATCATCAGCCATGATCGTATTGAATGGTGGTGCAGACTCGAAGGGCCGAATGGCCTACTCTTGCACCAATTTTCGATGTTTCCATGTTTCTCTATAGCATTTAACTGTGTGCAGAGATAACTTGATATACAGCTATCAGAGTTAGTTGTAAAATGTTAAATCATTGTCCATTTTACCGATGATCAGCCTAACCACTCTCATGTTCTCCAGTAAGTCTATACCCTCCTGAAAACTATTAATATTGACCTCTTTGTGTACTGCACTCCGTAATCTTGCATCATCTATACACTATACAATGATATCATATATACCCAGATCTGGGGTTCATGAATATATATCAAAAATGGGCAATACTCCTAATACAACTGGAGGGAGCAGTGCAGCTCCCACCTGCCTGAACAACAACCAGTCATAGATACTCTCTGTAATCTGTCTCTGAGCCATTGTCATTTCGATACTGCCCAGACCATTTAATCCCTTGGGTTAGAATTTTATCTACAACAGTTAAGTAGTAGTTTGTCAAACGCCCTTCGAAAGTATGAAAACACATCATCAAAAACGGTGTATATATATATATATATATATATATGGATTCACAATAAAGTCTATCATTCGCATTCACCTACATTAAAGATAACTTGCCACAACTGCACAATCTGCATGTGTTCTAATGTCGATTGTGAATCTGCTTTAGGGAGGTATCTCTTCAATAAAGGATGAGGTGCATCTGTTTATTCAATAAAAAAAACAATAATTAATAACGGCAGCCATCCACAGCTGTGTGCGGAGTGGGAACTTGATCAGTAATTCCAAAGGTTAAATAGCGGAGCAGGCTCGAGGAACCAAATGGCCTCCTCCTCGTGCTCCTATTCCTTACGTTATGTCACTGGGTACCGCTTCTTTTCATTAAAGTTGCTAAAGATATTATTAATTACAAATAAAAGAACCACTGCCCTCTGAACATCAGCCTCAGGTAGAGTCAATCCATATATAAAAATGCACGGAATATTCTCAGCTCCACCCTTTCCACGCAATATTCTCAGACGCTCCCACTCGACCCAATCTACTCAGCTCCTCCCCACCCCACACAATATCCTCAGACCCTCCCCACCTCACCCAATATCCTCAGCTCCAACCACCCAATATCCTCAGACCCTCCCCAAATCACAGAATATCCTCAGCTCCTTACCAACCCACCCAATATCCTCAGACCCTCCCCACGCCACCTAATATCCTCAGACCGTCCCCAATCCACCCAATATCCTCAGACCCTCCCCACCCCACCCAATATCCTCAGTCCCACCCCAACCCACAAATTATCCTCAGCTGCACCCCACCCAATATTCTCAGACCCTCCCCATACCACCCAATATCCTCAGACCCTCCCCAACCCACCCAAATACCTGAGCTCCTTCCCACCACACCCAATGTCCTCAGACCCTTCCCACACAACGCAATATCCTCAGATCCTCCTCATCCCACACAATAACCTCAGACCCTCCCCACCCGCCTAATATGCACAGACCCTCCCCATCCCGCCCACGATCTTCAGACCCTCTCCACCTCACCCAATATCCTCAGCCCCTCCAAACACCGCCCAATATCCTCAGACCCACCCCACCCCACCCAATATCCTCCGACACTCCCCACCACGCCCAATATCCTCAGTCCCTCCCCAGCACACCCAATATCCTCATACCCTCCCCAGTAATTTTGCCACCAATTGCTTGTACTGAGCGGGCCAGAAGCTTCTTTTATCGCGACCTTTTCATCACTGAGCAAAGTTTGCACAAACATTACTTTCAACAACCTTTACAACAACAGCATCAGCAACAAGCACGTGAAATCATATGTAGAGTTATGCCATATTGGCAGCCCACCGTCTCAGGTCATTAGACAAGGTTCAATACAGGGTTTACATAAATTCACAGCTGTTTAATTCTCATCCTCTACATATGATGTCCAGTGCTTCATTTGCTCTTGTATGTCCTTATTATCCTCCACTGCTACATTTTGTGACTTGTGCATCTGTACCCAGAGATCCCTTTGCACTTCTACCACATTTGTACTGTTAGTTTCCAAGGGTAGGTTGGGTCCTTTACTCTCCTACCAAAATGCTGCAATTCGCACTGATCCATATGGAAAATCGTTTGATATTTACATGAACATTATGCACGTTGTTTACGAATAATGAATTAAATAGTATTAGTTCGTCATGGACACAATCTATTAAAAATTGACAATTGATCACAAATGAGTGGGAGATAAAGGAACTGCATAATAATGCATTAACAGTACATAACCATCACTCTGTTACACGGTTATGCATCGACAAACAATCCAAAAGCCCAACAAGAACTGGAGGAGGCATATATATTCATGCATTTGGTATTAATTTTAAAGTTTTCAACCGATAAGCAGCATCTCTCATGTGATCATAGCAATCGGAGCACAAGCAGCAGGAATAGTGACTTTCCTACGATGCTGATATCCTGTATGTTCACATGTGTAATTAGAATATTAATCATAATACAAACAGGCAACCAGCACATAAAATTACCGTAATTCTTTCGTTCAGGGTTAAAAAAAGGAATTGTACAAAATGGACCGCAATTTCCAACTGCAATCACTTCCATTAATAAAGGTGGCTGTATTGTACCAGCACCACCCATATAACATGTCAGAAATGAGGCACTTATTCACAAGTGCAGAAAAACACTGAATTAAAAAATACATGCAGGCAAAGCTATGATTTAAAAGACATAAACATTGGTCTTTCTTCCTGGATAGGACAACCAATCAGGCTGAATTGGAAATGTTTGCTATGGTAAAATAAAGACGTTCAAATAAAAATTTTGCTTCTCATGTTTTTCTCTCAAACATTGTGCACTATATTAATCCCTGCTTTTATTATCAAAAGTGTTGAAGTATTTTAAGAACTTCCCAATTATATAGTGGGAAACAAACTTAGCTTTCCTCTCAATTTTTATTCTACTGTTTCAAATATATGTACCAATTCTAAATTGTACATTGTCTGCTTAATCAAAGTATTTTCGGTATCGTTCTCAACAAAAAAATAGCGGTTTCTTCTAAACTCGCTTTCTGCTATTTTATACATCATTGCTTAACCCTTGTTTCTATTAACATTCTGCAACACGTTTACGAGGAAATCTATATTCACATTTTTCATGAGACTTATTTGGATTGTAGAACGACAGATGTAATAAAATAGTTCACAAAAGCAATAAAACAGCGGATGCTGGAATCTGAAACTAAAACAGAAAATGCTGTCACTACTTAGAAGGTCAAACAGCTTCTGTGGAGAGAGATACTAAGTTAGCCATTTAGGGTGTGAGTTTTAATAGAAAGATAGAAAGATAGAAAATAGGTGCAGGAATAGGCCATTCGGCCCTTCGAGCCTGCAACACCATTCAATAAGATCATGGCTGATCATTCCTTCAGTAACCCTTTCCTCCTTTCTCACAATGCATCTTGATCCCTTTAGCCGTAAGGGCGATATCTAACATCCTCTTGAATATATCCAATGAACTGACCTCAACAACTCTCTGCGGCAGGGAATTCCACAGAGGTTAACAACTCTCTGAGTGAACACGTTTCTCCTCATCTCAGTCCGAAATGTCCTGCCCTTATCATAAGATTCTGTCCCCTGGTTCTGCACTTCCTGAACAATGCGAACATTCATCCCGCACCTAACCTATCCAGTCCCGTCAAAAGCTCAAATGCAGAGCAGATCTTCCAAGTTTGATGGCAAAATGCTTTCCTTCCAAAAATAAACCAGCTGAGTTGTCAGAATATTTCGAAGATGTGATATCTCTGGCTTACAAAGGCAGACCCCACTACCAGAGACTGAGAGACATCCTCAAGCAAGCACTTAAATCCATAGGCTGCACAGATGATGGTGTTTTGATATTAGGAGCATCTTCCAATGGTGATGCCCCAACAACATCCAAGCAACAGGACCGAGATGAGGAGAAACTTCTTCACTCAGAGTTGTGAGCATATGAAATTCTCTACCACAGAGTTGTTGAGGCCAGTTCGTTCGATATATTCAAAAGGGACTTAGATGTGATGTGGCGCTTTTGGCAAAAGGGATCAAGGGGTATGGAGAGAAAGCAGGAATGGGGTACTGAAGTGCTTGATCAGCCATGATCATATTGCATAGTGGTGCAGGCTCTAAGGGACTAATGGCCTACTCCTGCACCTATTTTCTATGTTTCTATGTTTCTATGTTTATATGTTTCTATGAGATCCACTCTCATCCTTCTAAACTCCAGTGTGAAAAAAGGCCCAAATGATCCAGGCTCTCCTCATATGTAAATCCAGCCATTCCTGGAATCAGTCTGGTGAATTTTCGCTGCACTCCCTCAATAGCAAGAACGTCCTTCTTCAGATTCGGAGAACAAAACTGAACACAATATTCCAGGTAGGGTCACACCAAGGCCCTGTACAACTGCAGTAAATCTTCCGTGCTCCGAAACTCAAGTCCCATTGCTATGAAGCCCATCATATAATTTGCCTGATTCACCGCCTGCTGTACCTGCATGCCATCTTCCAATGACTGATGAACCATGACACCCAATTCTCGCTTCACCTCCACTTTTCCTAATCTGCCGCCGTTCAGTTAATATTCTACCTTCGTGTTTTTGCTCCCAAAGTGGATAACCTCACATTTCGGTCAGAACTGGAAGAAGATAGAGATGGAACAGATTTTAACCAGATGCAGAGTCAGGATTTAACCTTACCTGCCTTCCACCATCACATACACCTTTCCTTTTGTTCTTTCCTCCCCTCCCAACTTTCGCTGCTTCTGCACCTGCTTTAAATGTGTTACATCTCTATCATTTTCCAGTTCTGATGAACGTAGTTAGACATGAAACAATATCTCTGTTTCTCTCTCTGAAGTTACGGCCTGACCTGCTGAGTATTTCCTGCAATTTCTGTTTTTAAGTTACATAAAATAAAACGGTGTGTGTTTTTCTGTCTTTTTTGCTTCCCTTGCTAAACGGCTTAATGATACGTTTTAATATCAATAAAAAGCAATGTGTAACTCCTGCACATCCTTCCTAGCCCTCCCCTCCTCAACAGCACGGGGTGTTTGTTTGTGTAAAGCTGCTCACGTTAGTCAATCGCTCAACATCACATATTGAAGACCTTCAATTTTGTGCGTGTTCAGCAATTCAGAACTTGTTTTGATGCATTTGGATTTCAAGACCAGGTTGGGACCTGTTTAGAGGAGGCGAAAACTGATTTTTGTCTGTTTCTTCAGAAATCATCTTCGAAACTTAGGGGGAATCGTTCGTTTTTTGTGAAAGGTTCATTAAGAATCGTTAAATTTTTTCTAGTCACGTTGTAGCATTCTGAGAATAATTTGCTCCAAGTTTCTCTGCCCCACTTCAATGCTGCCGTTAAGCACACAACAAGAATAATAAAATAAACGAATTCCAAACGGAGATCAAATAAGATGGTGACTAACGTGGTGAAACTTCCTAAGAAGGCAGTGAGCTTATCTACCCTCAGACCTGCTGAGGAGTTGGGATCAGTTTTGCAAAAGTTGTTTTCTCTTTGTCTGCTGCCGTTCCCTCCCTCTCTCACAGACACTGACGTAAGAACGGGTACGCAAACCTTATCCCGTCTCTCGTAAAATGATTTGATTAACGCGGAGAAACACTTTCAAAAAGGGACCAAACCCTCGTAAAATGTAATTGGAACCGATCTCGGGACTCTGTGAGCCTAAGGATTGTTGGCTTTGTGGTGTCCCTGCACTGTACTACAAACTCATACGAGGCATTTACTGCAGACACAGTCACTATGTAAACCTTTATTCCCAGGACCAAGGAGCTCTGACCCTGGATGTGACCTCCCCTTTTATACCGGGAAACCCAGGTGAGGAGTGTCTCCCACAAGTTCACCCCCTGTGGTCAGGGTGTGTATTTCTAGGGTATACGTACAGTGTACAGGAGTTGCATGAAGGTTACAGTAACATGAAGATTACCTTTGCATGATGGTTATATACATGACATCACCACTCCCCCATACAATTTTTTGAGTCACAATTTAAGTCTTTCAGGTGGTCGACGCGCTCTCGTGGAGCGCCGCAGTTGTAGCTCTGCTGGCTGAGCCTCGGCATGCATCTCTGTCACCTGAGGTTATTCCGGCCCCTCAAGCTATTTGGGTCCCAAAACATGGTTAAGAACAAAAACCGAGTCATCTATTTCTAAACTCCTCCCCCTTGAGCCTCGATCATGGAGCTCGGTTTGGGACTGGCGCCTGCTCTCAACAATGTCTGCCAGGTCTGGTTGAATGAGAGACAGCCGCGGCTTGAGCTGCGTTTCATGAGGAATTGCGCTGGCGGGACTCCCGTAAGCGAGTGCGGCCGGGACCTTTAGGCCATGAGGACGCGCGATAGGCGGTACTGAATGGAGGTCCTTGATTGCGTAGCATGCCCTGCTTTATGACTTCGACCGCCCGTGCCGCCTGGCCATTGGAAGCCAGCTTGAATGGCGCTGTCCTGAAGTGTTTGTTACCAGTGCCCGATATAAACTCCTGGAATTCATGGCTGGTAAAACACGGGCCCTTGTCGCTGACCACGATGTTCGGCAAGTCGTGGGTCGCCAAAAACCGTACGCAGACTCTCCACAGTGAGGGATGTCGTGCACGAATTCAATATGATGCACTCGATCTACTTCGAGTATGCATCGACAACGATCAGGAACATTTTCCCAATGAACGGGCCTGCATAGTCTACGTGAATGCGTGACCATGGTCTCGTGGGCCAGCGCCAGTGGCTCCCTGGGGGCATTGCCCAGCTGGGCACACGTCGTGCACCTGCGAACCCAGTGTTCCAATTCTGAGTCAATCCCCAGCAACCATACATGTGACCGGGAAGTAGCCTTCATTAACACGATGCCAGCCTGCTCGCTGTGGAGATCCCTGATGTAGGCTTCCCGTCCTTTCTAGTGCATGACTACCCAACTGCCACATAAGCAGTCAGCTTGGATGGAGAGTTCATCCACCCGTCTCTGAAACGACCTGACTTCCTCGGGGCACGCCCTCTGTGCGAACGCCCAATTCCCAGTCAGGACACATTTCTTTATCATGGATAGGAGGGGGTACCTTTTGGTCCAGTGTTTGATCTGTCGTGCTGTGATGGGGGAGCCCGCAGTGTTAACGCCTCAACGGCCATTACATTTTCGGCGCTCTGCTCCGACGCCCACTCGGTGGTGGCCAGTGGGAGACTGCTGAGAGCGTCAGCGCAATTTTCAATGCCTGGCCGGTGCCGTATGGTGTAGTCATATGCAGCCAGCGTGAAGACCTACCACTGTATGCGAGCTGACGAGGTAGCATTGACTGCCTTGCTGTTAGACAACAGGGATGTTAACGTCTTGTGCTCCGTCTCTAGCTCGAACTGTCTACCGAAAATTTGCTGGTTCATCTTTTTCACACCGTACACACACGCGACTGCCTCCTTCTCGACCATGCCATATCCACGGTCTGCCTGGGAGAGCGACCTGGAGACGTAAGCCATTGGTTGGAGCCGGCCATCATCGTTACCCTGCTGCAACCCACACCCATCCCCGTAGGATGAAGCATCGCATGTTAAAACCATTTTTTTACAGGGGTCATACAAAGTCAACAGTTTGTTGGAACACAGTAGGTTCCTTGCCCTAGTGAAAGCACGTTCTTGACAATCCCGCCAAAACCATTCACACTCTTTATGGAGGAGCATGTGTAACGGCTACCACAATGTGCTTAAGTTGGGCAGAAAGTTCGCAAATTGGTTCAAAACTCGCAGGAATGATCGCAACTCTGACGTGTTGCCATGACTTGGTGCCCGGCGAATCGCCTCAGTTTTTGATTCAATCAACCGATCCCGTCGGCGGCCATCCTCCTGCGCAGGAAAACGACCTCTGAGGCCAAAAACAAGAATTTGGCCTTTTTCCGCCGCAAGCCTACCGAATACAATCGGCGTAGCACCTCCTCCAGGTTGTGGAGTTGTTCTTCGGTGTCTCGACCAGTTATGAGGATGTCGTCTTGGAATACGACCATTCCAGGAATGGACTTGAACAAGCTTTCCATATTTCGCTCAAAGGTAGCCGCTGCCGAACGAACGCCAAATGGGCACATGTTGTAGACAATTAATCCTTTGTGCGTCGTGATGGCGGTCAGAAGCTAGCAATCTTCCGCCAGTTCCAAAGTCATGTAGACCGAATCGGGTTCCAGCTTCGTGAACAGCTTTCCACCTGTCAGTGTGGAAAACAGGTTCTCCTCTTTCAGAAGCGAGTATTGGTTTGCAGCGACACTCGGTTGATGGTGGCTTTGTAGTCGCCACAAATCCTAACCGAGCCATCTGCTTTGAGGACGGGAACGATGGGACCTGTCCAGTCGCTGAATTCAATGGCCGAAATTATGCCCTGTCTGAGCAGCCTGTCCAGTTCACTTTCAATTTTCTCACGCATCATGTACGGCACCGCTCCGGCTTTCTGGTGCAAGGTCTGGCGTTCGGAGTGATGCGTATCAATACTTGAATGCCCTTGAACGTTCCGACACCTGGTTGAAAGACTGACTCGAATTTTTGTAATAACTGCGAGCATGAACTTCACTCCATGGATGAAATGGCGTGCACATCCCACCATTTCCAATTCATCTCAGCTAGCCAACTCCTCCCCAAATGCGCGGGGCCATTTCCCGGAACAATCCAGTGTGGCAGCTGGTTCTGTAATCCATTATGCCTTACCACCAAGTTTTCACAGCCCAGCACTGGGATTATCTCTTTGGTGTACGTATATATACTAAAACTATGGGGCACAGCCTCAAAACACGGGGGAGCCAATTTAAAACCGAGTTGAGAAGGAATTTCTTCTCCCAGAGGGTTGTGAATCTGTGGAATTCTCTGCCCAAGGAAGCAGTTGAGGCTAGCTCATTGAATGTATTCAAGTCACGGATAGATGGATTTTGAACCAATAAGGGACTTAAGGATTACGGTGAGCGGTGCGGGTAAGTGGAGCTGAGTCCACGGCTAGATCAGCCAGGATCTTGTTGAATGGCGGAGCAGGCTCGAGCGTCTCGATGGCATACTCCTGATCCTAATTCTTATGTTCTTTTGTTCTTATGTATATCTCAATGCGTTCAAGTTTGGACCTGCTAGCTCTATGTGGCCATATTCTCTCAAATTGTTGGGCGCTCATGACTGAGTGGCTAGCTCCCTTATCCAGCTCAATGTGCACTGGGATGCCATTCAGTAAGATACTCATCATCATGGGTGGCGTTTTAGTGTATGAGCTGTGCACGTCATCCACATGAACTCTCTGAACTTCAGCATTCATTGGTGTTCCCCAGGCCTCATGCTTCATTGCAGACCCCTCGTCTGGTTCCTCTTTCTCGCAGATTAGCCTCGCTACTGCCATTTTGCACGTCCTGCCTAGTGTCAATTGACATTACAAATCCGGCAGGTATAAAGCTGGAAACTGTAGCCTTTGACACTGTGTTTAAATCCAGACCTCCAGCATGAGCTGAGGTTGCTGTTAACAAAATGACTAATCCCATTCATTCCACTCAGATTGCCCGTCTGGCTGTTTCTGAGCACTCTGATGGAGGATGTTAATGGTCCAATTATGGGATGCATTTTTCATCGTTATGGCGTGAATTGCCGATTCCTTTTCCATTGTCCCTGTTGCGAGCTCACCCAGGAACTTGTTGCTGTCTGGGCCGTGTCGAATTCCCCGTTGCTGCCTGCCTGGGCGTTGTCGAATTGCCATTGCTTGCCTGCTGGTTTCTGTATCACATTTACTAAATTAACTCCCTGGTTCATCGCAAAGTTAAAACCAGGGCTTCTTGCCTAAATTAGCTTGGTCTCCTCTCCCCTGCAATTAAGGTCTGAGCTATCATCGCCGCCCCTTCCAAAGTCAAGACCTTACTCTTCATGAGATTCCTGAAAATGCCGGCATGATTAATGCCCTAGATGAAAACGTTCCTTAACATCTCCCCGCTGCAGGCATCGGAGAAATTAGAGAGACTGCCAAAAACCGCTGCTCTGCCACGAAGTTCGAGACGTTATCACCCTCCTGACGCTGCTGAGAGTAGAACCGGTGCCGGGCCATGTGTACACTACTTGACGGCTTGAGATACTCACTGATCAGCTGGCTGAGCTCTTCGAAGGACTTGTCTGCCGGGTTTTGGGGTGTGAGCAGATCTTTCATCAGCGCATACGACAGTGGACCACAGCTGGTCAGTCGATGCGCCCTCCGCTTGTCAGGCGCTGTCTCTTCCAGCCAATCCTTTGTGACAAATCTCTAATGGTGTCTTTGCACAAAGTCGTCCCAGTCCTCACCCACACAGTAGCGTTCCTCTGTTCCACCGGTGGCCATCCTCGTGGTTCTGTGATTCCAGTTTCTCTTCGCCAAATGTACTATCTCTGCACCTTGTTACAATCTCACACGAGGAATGTATATATCAGACACGGTCACTCAGTGACCTTCACTTTATTCCCAACGACAAGAAGTGCTGACGCTGGGTGGGATCTCCCCTTTTATACATGAAAACCCAGGTGAGGAGTGTCTCCCGCAAGCTCAGCCCCTGTGGTCAGGGTGTGCATTTGAAGGGTACAGGTAGCGTGTGTATGAGTTACAGTTACAAAACTAATGTCATTGCAAATGGTGAAATACATGACAACTGATTCAATCATACTTTCACTACCCAGTCAGTTACAACACGGAACTCACTCATGCTATCACTGCCCATTCAGATACCTCACTGACCTCACTCATACTGTCACTACACGTCCAGATACATCACTGACCTCACTCATACTGTCAGTACACATCCAGATACATCACTGACCTCACTCATACTGTCAGCACACATCCAGATACATCACTGACCTCTCGCATACGGTCACTATTCATCCAGATACAACAGTGGACTCCCTCAGACTGTCAGTACACGTGCAGGCACATCTGCGACCTCCCTCATACTATCACTGCACATCCAGATACATTACGATCGCACACGTACTTTCACTACCCTTCTAGATGCAACACTGACGTCACTCATACTGTCTCTCCCCATCCAGATACATCACTGACATTACTCATACTGTCACCACTCATCTAGGTTTTTCACTGACTTCACTCAAGCTTTCACTCCCCAATCAGATAAATCATTGACCTCACTCCTACTGTCAGTACACATTCAGGTACATCACAGATCTCACTCATACTGTGACTACCCTTCTAGATACAACACTCACTTCAAACAAACTGCCTCTACCCAATCAGGTACATCACTGATCTAACACAGACAATAGCTACGCAATCAGTTATAACACTGATCTCACTCATAAATTCACTGCTCATTCAGATACATTAATTACCTCATTCATTCTCTTATTGCCCATCCAGATACATCACTGAACTCATTCACACTGTCACTGCCCATCCAGAAACATCACTGACCTCACTCGCACTGTCACTGCCCATCCAGGTACATCGCTGATGTCACTCATACTATCACTACCCATCCAGGTATATCACTGACTTCACTCATACTGTCACTGCCCATCCACAGACACAACTGACGTCGCTTATACTTTCATTGCCCATTCAGACACATAATGACCTCACTCGTATTGTCTGTTAGGATTAACTTCAAACCACCACTCAGAGTCTGTTATCCTGAAAATAAATGCTGTTTTTTTTAATAGATACAAGCTGTCAGAAGAGCTATTGTGAAAGAACGCACGAAGAAGTGGCCGGAGGCATCTTCCTTTATAGAATTTCAGATTAAGTCATTACGTATTTACACAAGTTATATTTAATACGTGATGATTGATACATGATGCTTGGTTAAAATATTTCACCAGCACTTCCACCTGTCTGCCTTCCGTATGCCTAAATCGTAAGTCTGGACAGTTGCTGTAGTATACATTTCTATTCTACCCTTCTCTTTTTATGGCTTCAGTTTCTATTGTATCACTCTCTGTGCTTGCCTCTCAAGACCTTGGTCTGTGAACTAGTACATTTGTTTCTCTTTGCAATGTTTCCCACAATCTGTGCGTTCCATTTTAAAATCTGTTAGCTCAAGTTTAAAATGGCACCATTAATTCACATATAAAGAATTGTAATTTACCTCTTCAGTCTCTCCTGTTCGTCCGTGATTATTTCTAAATAATCAGCCGACCACATCTATGTTCTAAACCATCTGCTAAAAAAAGGTGATCAAATCCATTTCCTTTGGATCGCTCGTAATTCCGTCCCTTAATGGGGTCTTTGCATGCTACTCCTGTCAATTTCGTGGGGTTAGTCGCAAGCTACTTATATTTACTTTAGTATCTACAGATCATAAGCTCGGAGGTGTTAGTTGTTCGCCTAACATGCTACAAAGTCATTCGCCTCCCTACCACACCTACGTTACAAAGTCAACAAGGCTGGTTGCTGTTCGGCTTGAGCCATGCGGTTGTATATTTCTCCGATCTTACACATCAGATATAGTTGGATGACGATACATATCCCTACCACGACCATTATTAGCACAATTGTGTGCCACATCAATTTGTGGACTGCGTGGAACTCAGGTAACCAGCACTTAAAATGTCCCACCAGTGATGAACCGTGAGGTCACTTAGTTGCTCCGTCACTCGGATCAGTTCTTGTTTTGTGTAACCCACGACGAACTTTTGTCTTAGTAACGATTCCCTTTCTTCTCCCAAGTACTTGATCACCTGAATGTGTTTTTCCATAAAGGCCCTTAGTATTCGCAAGTCCACGACTGGGGATCGTACAGATAGTCCTTTGGTGCTCCTGTTTTGTGCAATGTTTTTCCAGTGTCCTATTTGTTCGGTCTTGGTCATTCTGACGTCGATGGTGACATATATTTCCTCATGGGATTCATTTACCGGGGGTTCCAAGCGATCTGCGTTCAAATATACCATGAGGGTATTGGTTAGACATATGTAGTTTTGTCCGATTTCATATAGCTTTAGAATCACTTAAGTGCTTCAAGTGCCATTGACATGCCCCTGCCGTGCTGCATGGATTCCACCACTGTTGTATGAAGCGGGGATACTTGCCTAACTGGTCATTTTACACAGTATATTCCTTCGTGTGTTTTATTCCTCGCGTCTATCCATTTCCCTTAAAACTGTGGCTTCCATAAGTTTTTACCGAATAGCTGTTGAAGGGTCACATACTCACACCATATCTGACTGTTAGTAACATTAGCTGAGAACATAGTCAGATTACATCCCTATTCATCACATAGCGTATGCTTCATATCTGGTCTAAGTGTTAGATTTCGGTGGTCGAACTGAAACAGTTTAGCCCATCGTGGGCCATTCCCAGAGAAGGCTATCCTTTCTAATTCAGCCCGTTGTCCTTCCTTGATCAGACCCATTTTAAGGCAGCGAGTCTTATTGGCTAACCGCATTAAATTGGCCAATACCAATTGTTCCCAGTTAGTTTTGTTTGACCATTCCCAAATCATTTTGTCTGAAAGCCATCCGGGCATACTACTGGACTCTAAACGTTCTTGCCACACATCTGCCAGCCTAATGGCATCTTGAGTCAATCGTCCCGCTTTTTGAATTTTATTCAGCAGCGTTTCAATATCCATTGAGTTTAATGCTCCTACTCCCCATTCTAACTCTCTGAGTACTCTATCTCGGACGTTTCGCCGATTGTGAGCTTTGGTTATCTTTCGGGCAAGATCCAGTTTCTTACAAATCCTAGGTACCATCTATTGATCATACCATATATTTGTTGTTGAATGTATTATTGAAGGGACTATCAGTGTGCTCAGGCACGTATCGTGCTGTACTTGTAAGTGTGGCATTCGTTCCTGGTTCGGACGGAGATATTTTACACTTATCATGACCAGCCTTGTACCCCTGCTGCCAAACTGAATTATTTCTATACATCACCCAATCTCCGTCTCTCAACATTCCTTGTCGAGACTCCTACTGCTACACTCCGTTTTCTTCGTATTCCAGGCTTCTTTCCGTAATTTCGTCATATTATGGGGAGTATTGTCACATCCTCGCTCACATATCATTGCTAGACCGTCGCCCACCCATGTAAAGTTGAAGATAACATTCTCATTCTTATGGTTGATCAGTATAAATTTGTAGAGTGGTGCCGAATAGGTCCACAATTTAAAGTCAAACGGTAAATCAAAAAATAAGACATTTAATTCCAGCGGGGCATGTATAGTTTCTCTGGGTTGTGTCTCGGTGGGCCTTCCACAAATAATAACGTCTACACACGTTACCTTCAAAATCTAGCACTGGAGTCAGCTGGAGGGCGAGGGCGACCACTAACCCAGTTGCCACCAGCTCTATCCACAGCTCTATCCCATTGTTTTTGTCCTGCTTCCTTATCGGACGCTTCCATGGTCAGCAGGTTCACCGTCATTATGTGTTAAAACAGACGACAGTTATTTAGTGTTATATGGTTTTCCCTGAGTCCATATAACACTAACTTCTTTATGCATAGCCTGCATCTCTTGGTTTAGCTGGAACAAGAACCGCCTCAACCTTTCCTGAATTGTTCCTGCTTCAGCTCTCCCTCCGGATACGTTCCCTGGTAGTCTCTCATCAGCTTATATGGTGTTAGTCCCGTGGTTCGCCCTGGGGTGGCTCTGAGTCTCATTAAAATTGCCACAAACAGCGCAGTCCATCCTTTGCCTGTCTCCTGGGTTGCTTTGGAAATGGTCGTTTCTAAAGTCCGATTAATTCTTTCCACCATTACCGAACATTGGGGATGATATTGTATGTTGTACCTCTGATTGATTCACACTAGTGCACATGTTTCTTTCATTAATTTGCCCGTGAAATGTGTCCCATATTCTGAAACTATCTGTAGGGATACTCCCCACCGAGGTGTCACCTGGCTCGCCAGGATCAGTGCTACCATCCGAGTGGAGCAGTCCCTGGTAGTGATGGCATCCACCCATTGTATGCATTGGTCTATATGATTGCCAGGCAAAACCAGTCATGGATCTTACATTGTTATATATAACTGTATCCTAACATGCTATACATGACTGTAATAAGTTATGACCTGTAACCAGCAGCATACCTTACCACCAGGGATGCACTTGCAAGAGGCAGGTATATAAGGGCAGGTCTCAGGCAAGTGCAGCATTCCAGAGCTGTGAAATAGTGGTGCATGCCCAGAGTGAGCTTGACTTCACTACATGCCTCGTGTGAATCTGTACTGAGGGGACAGGACTTTGCAGTGGCGAACGGATACGGGATTACAGAATCCACAGAATTGCGAAGAATGGATCAGATGAAATGTATGCGGGAGACAATTGGGAGGACTTTATAGAAAGACTCCAGCAAAGCTTTGTAACGAAGACTTGTTAGGCGACGATAAGGCAGACAAGGGAAGAGTCCATCTCTTGAACAGCTGTGGCTCGAAAACATACGTGTTAATGAATGATCTGTTGTCACCCGAAGAACCAGCAAGTAAGTCGTTTGAAGAATTGTGGAAACTGGAAAGAGACCACCTGAAGCCAGCGAGCAGCCTACACATGGCCAGACACAGGTTCTATAACTACAGACGCTGTGTGGGTCAGAGCATACCCGACATCGTGGCGGAACTTGGCAGGTGGGCTAGATTATGGGAGTTCTCCGATGAACTGAGGAGAGAAATTCTGAGAGACTTTTTCATTGAAGGAATAGACCATGCAGGCATATTCCGAAAACTCATAGAGATCAAGGCTCTGACCTTAGAGGCAGCAGCACTGGCTTCACAGACAATCTTGGTCGTGGAAGAAGAAACGAGGTTGATTTACAATGCAGGTACGACAACTAACGAAATATTGGAACAAGATGTTCACAGCACTTAACAAGCTGCTACTCCCACACACAGACAAAACCGGGAGAACAGGTTCTCGACAGGAGGCAGAAGCCATCAAGGGCCACAAGAACGGCCGTTCACACCTCATCAACCCACAATGTGAGCAATCAACTACAAACTGAAAGAAGCTCAAGAGGGATCAGCCAGACGCAGCACATTCTTTGGAAACTCTTTGAACAATGGAACAGGTCTGTGCTGGAGGTGTGGACGTGGGCACTCGGCAAGCGGATGTCGATTTCAGCAGGGTGTTTGCAGAAATTGTGAATATAAAGGGCATTTGGCCCACATGTGCAAAAAATCGGCAGCTCGGCTGGTATACGAATCGGATGGGTCAGAAAGCGGATCAGAAGATGGTGGGGACAGTACCCGGGACACCGGTGTACAGCGGGACAACACGATCAATGGACGCTGCTCCTACAACAGGAGGCCTCCTAAAATGATGAGGATCCTACTCACGGGATATCTGTCAACATGGAGCTGGATACGTGAGCGAATCAATCTCTCATGCCGCTCAACAATGTGAACAACTGTGGCCGCATAAAAGAGACAGACCAAAACTCACAAGGATCGACACCACACTAAGGACCTTTACCAAAGAAATCTTACCAGTCCTCGGCAGCGCCATGCTCCCTATCACACACAAAGGGATAGTGAACCGACATCCGCTGTGGATTGTCCCCTGATACTCCCCAGCACTGCTGAGGAGAAGCTGGCTGGCAAAACTGGAAATGAGATGATGTCCATGCCATGTCATTCGAGGAACGGGCCTCCTGCTCAACAGACATAAAGCGATTTGAACATCTCTTTCAGCCAGGTGTGGGTACTTTCAAAGGGGCCAAAGTATAAATCTGCGTCACACAGGATGCAACACATGTCCATCAAAATGCCACAGCTGTACCCTATGTGACGAGGGAAAAGATTGAACATGAACTAGACAGGCTTCTGCGGGAAGCCATTCTATCACCTGTGGAATTTACGACTGGGCAAGTCCCATCGTCCCAGTCATGATGCCTGATGGCTCTGTATGAATCTGTGGGGACTACAAATCTACCATAAACAGAGTCTGCCAACAGGACCAGTACCCGCTGCCCAGAGCGGAGGAATTATTTGCCAAATTGGCTGGAGGAAAATCTTTCTCAAAATTGGACCTCACATCTGCGTATCTGACGCAAGAATTGACCGAGGAATCCAAGCGACTCTCCACCATCAACAGACATCGAGGCCTTTTCATGTACAATCATCAGTACCCTATACAGTTGCAGAAGGACCTCTCTGCTTTTGTACTCCGTCCCTCTCGCAATGAAGGCCAACATTCCATTCGCCTTCCTGATTATCTGCTGCAGCTGCAAACTAACGTTTTGTGATTTATGTAGAAGGACCCACAGGTCCCTCTGCAACGCAGCATGTTGTAATTTCTCCCCATTCTAATAGTATTCCATTTTTTTGTTTTTCATTTCCTAAGGTGGATGACCTCACACTTTCCGACATTGTATTCCATCTGCCAAACCTTAGCCCATTCGCTTAACCTATCTAAATCTCAATCACTTTGTAGAGTGACAGCGGGACAAGCCTCAAAATTCCGGTCCCGCATCTCCACTTAGCCGCTGACGGCGGAAAGCGACAAATGCAGCATCAACACTGGTTTCTCGTCCATCACTAGGCGAAAATATGCCACAGCTCGAACCAAAGCTCCCCGTGCACCGAACAGCAGCCTCATAAGACTCTTAATCACAGGTTATTGAATTCGAGCCCTGGTTACGTGAAAATGTTTTCAATGGAAACACAATTAATTAACTGATCCCCTCATTTTACAGAATGAAAGTAATGCTAACCGATAATTATATAATCATAGAAGATTACAGCATCGAACGATTCCTTTTCGGCCCATCGTGTCTGCACCGGCGAACAAATATCCAGTTTTAAGTGTGTAAACCTGCATCTTACGGAATTTCAAGTGCACATCCAAGTACCTTATAAATGTGGTGAAGCTTTTTCCCTTCACCACACTTTCAGGCAGTGAGTTCGAGAACCCGACAAACATCTGCATGAAGAATTTTCCCTTCAAATCACCTTTAACTCTTATGCTAATTACTTTTAATTTAAGCCATCTGGTTGTTGAACACTCACCTACGGCAAATAGGCGCTTTTAATCAACAATATTTAGGCCCCTCCTAATTTTGTACACATCAATGCTGTCGCCCATCAGCCTCCTCTGTTCCAATGAAACCAAACCCAGCCTATCCAATCTGTCCTCATAACAAAGTTGCTCCACTCCCGGCAACATTCTACATAAATCTCCTCCACACCCTCTCAGTGCAACCACGTCCTTCCTTCAATACGGTGAACAGAACTGCACGCAGCACTCCAGCTGTAGGCTTACCAGAATTTTGCACATTTCAGACATACCCACTTGCACTTCTATTCCATGCCTCTGCCAATAAATGCAACCATTCGGTCTTCCTTCTTAATCAACTTATCCAATGAGCCAGCTACATTCTGGGATCTGTGGACATGCATTGACAGTTCCATTTGCTGCTCTACACTTCTCAATGACCTATAGTCGATGTGAATTCTCTTTCGTTGTTATCTCTCCACACATGCACAATCTCATACGTCTCTGGATTGAATTCAATTTGCCACTGTTCTGCCCACCTTGCAAGTTGATTGATATCTTACTGCGGTCTCCAGCTTTCTTCTTCATTATTACCCACACTGCATAAATTACTACGACCTGAAGACTTCTTAATCATAACCCCGATATTCAAGTTTAGATCATTGAAAAATATCACAAAAAGCAATTGACCTAGCACTGACAACTGCGGAACCCCAATGGAAACTTGCTTCCAGTCACAAAAACACCCATCAAATATTAACCTTTGCATCCTGCTTCTGAACCAATTTTGGATCCAATTTGCCACTTCGCCCGGGATCCCATAGGCTTTTACTTTCATCACAAGTCTGTCATGTGGGACCTTAGCGAAATAATGAATAAAATCCAAATACACTACATCGTACGCACTACTGATCGACCTGCCTGGTGACCTGCTGTAAAAGTGCATTCAAATTAGTGAAATGCGACCATTCCTTAACAAATCGTCCTGATTAACCAGTGCCTTTCGAAATGCAGAGAATGTATCATCGTTAAATGTTATCCCGCTTTCACGGGAAACCATCATTAATTAACTGATGATCTTCATTTGCACAACGAAAGAAATGTTGACTGAAGGATAGTCGTTAATTGAATAATTTGTCTATGCTCTGCAATTTACCCCTGGAACCATTTTAGAAACTGTGCTTTAGTGGTCTGTTTCAAAATGTTATTTGCTGGAGACAATACATGAGATTGAGGATGCAGTGTGATGGACTGTAGAGCAAGGGACTGGTTAATGTGAAACAGGAAAGAAAATATACATTCAGGAAAATTAACGTCGAGAAGATATATGCCATCAACAGCCAGAAGGAAGATTAAATGCTGAGTCCCTTTCAGCAATAAGTTCTTTTCCCAAGCATTTCTCTGACCGAAACGTCACAAAAAAAATGATGCATTTTAAAGTCATTTAAACCCGAATTTTCGCGCAGCGAATCTTTTGAATCAGATGCCTCTAGCTCTACCGACTCAATCCATGTAACTTTGCAATATTTTGCTTCCATGCACACGATTAAATATGCCACTAACTTATAGAATCACGGAATAAGGGAATGGTTAAACTACGGACGAACCACATTCGGCCCGTAGAGGCCATGCGAACTCTCAACAAGTCCCCAACTGCCCTGTCATTTAGCCGCAGTTGAGCAATTTTTTACCATCGGAAACTTATCCAACTCCGTTTTGAAAGATAAGATTGAGTCAGCTTTCACCGCCCTTTTAAGCAGTTTATTCCAGATTCTAACCAGTTTCTGAGGAATGGCCACTCCTGTTCCTATGTATAAAGACAGAGAAATACGGGATCAATTCCTGCCATACTCAATAACCTTGCGAACTGTCGCACAGTCATTCTATTCCCATAACGCAAGCACCTGAAGTGTGTTGGCCAGCTGTTGAGCTTAAAGCTCTGGTTATGTTCCCAACACTACAGTTACACAGAGTTTCCGTAGTGTAGTGGTTATCACGTTCGTTTTACACGCAAAAGGTCCCCGGATCAAAACCGGGCAAAAGCATTATGCAAACGTGATCCATTAATGATTAGAAACAATTGAATAATTCATATTCGTGGTTCATATTAAAAGAATGCAGTGTCTCATGACGCTGTTCCATTTACTGATTTCACTGCACAGTTATGTGCACACTCAAACTCTACACACTGTTTCTCACTATCTCCCCTTTTCAGGACTGACGGTGGAGTAATCCCATCTCAAAGCAGCACATTCCACGCATTCAGTTCAGCTGTGAGAGATTATTAAAAGATTCTTCCGCGCCGCCTCACGTCACAACAGAAATTCAAAGCCACAACAAACCCATTGACGAATCATTCGTCCCGAGATTCAGAGTGAGTGACGGCGAGACAAGCCGCAACATTCCCGCAGTGTCCAATCAGCCGCTGCCGGCGGAAAGCAGCGAATGCTTCATCAAACAGCGGATTACCGCCTTTCACTGGGCTGCGAAATGACACAATTGCAAGCAAAGCTTCCCTGAGACAGTACAGCAACCTCATAAGACTCCAAATCCCATGGTTCCTGAGTTCGCGCCCCAACTGGCACGAACATTTTTTCACTGGAAACACTATTAATTAGCTAATCGCCTCGTTTTGCATCATGAAAGTGATGCTCACTGATATATTATAACCATAGAAATTTACAGCATGGAAGGAGTCCTTTTCGGCCCATCGTATCCACACCGGCCAAAATATGTCCGGTTTTCGGTGTGTAACCCTGCGATATAAGGCATTTCAAATGCAGATCCAAGTTCTTTAAAATATGGTGAGGATTTAACCATCCACCACACTTTCAGGCAGTGAGTTCCAGACCCCCACAAATATCTGGATGAAGGATGTTCACTTCAAATCCCCTTTTACCTGAATACTAATTACTTTTAATTCATGCTCCCTGGTTGTTGATCCCTCTACGATGGGAAATTAGCCCTTTTAATGAATAATATCTCGGTCCGTCCTAATGTTATAAACCGTAATGCTTTCGTCCATCAGCCTCCTCTGTTCCAAGGAAAATAACACCCAGCATTTCCAATCTGCCCTCATAGCAAAGTTGCTCCACTCCCGGCAACATCTACATAAATCCCCTCTGCACCCTCTCCAGCGCAATCTCGTCCTTCCTTCAATGAGGTGACCAGAACTGCACGCTGTACTCCAGCTGTGGTCAAACCAGAATGTTATACATTTCAAGCATAACCCACTTGCTCTTCTATTCCATGCCTCTGCATATAAGGGCAACTATTCTGTATGCCTTCTTTACCACTTTATCCAACTGGCCAACTACCTTCAGGGATCTGTGCACATGCAATCGCAATTCCCTTTGTTCCTCTACACTTCTCAGTGTCCTACCAGTTGATGTGTATTCCATTTCCTTGTTAACCCTCCACAAATACAACGAACTCACACCTCTCTGAGTTAAATTCCATTTGCCACTGTTCAGCCCACCTTACAGTTGATTGATATATTCCTGCTGTCTCCAACTTTCGTCTGCATTATCAACTGCACTGCCTATTTTACTTTCACCTGAGAACGTATTAATGATTACCGTATATTCAAGTTTATATCATTGATAAATACCATAAAAAGCAATTAACCTAGCACTGAAGACAGCGGAACCCATTGGAAACATCCTTCCTCTCACAAATACACCCATCAAATATTACAGTTTGCTTCTTGCCTCTGAGACAAATTTGGATCCAATTTGCCACTTCGCCCTTGATCCCATGGGCTTTTACTTTCATGGCCAGTCTGCTATGTGGGACATTAGCGAAAGCATTAATAAAATCCATATAGACTACATCATCCACACTGCTTCATCGACCAACCTGGTGACGTTCTCCAAAAATGCAATCAAGCTAATCAAACGTAACCATTCCTTAACAAATCGTGCTGACTGTCCTGATTAACCAGTGCCTTTCGAAATGTAGACAATGTATAATCGTTAAATGTTATCCTGCTTTCAGGGGAAAATATAACTAATGAACTGATGATCTTCATTTGCACATCTTAAGAAAGGTTAACTGCAGAAGAGTCCTTAATTGAATGATTTTCTTTGCTCTGCAATTTACCTCAATGAGTAAACCATTTTGGAAACTGTGCTTTAGTGGTCTGCTTCAAAATGTTCATTTCTCGTAACAATACATGAAACTGGGGAAACAATGATATAGAGTGTAAAGCAAGGAACTGGTTAATTGAAATGGCAAAGAAAATATATATTCAGGAAGAATAACATCGAAAAGAAATGTGGCCACAACAGCCAGAAAGAAGATTAAATGCTGGGTCCCTTTCAGCATTTAATTCCTTTCCCAAACATTTCTATGACCGAAACATCACAAAACAAAAATAATGCATTTAAAGACATTAAACCCGAATTGTCGCACACCCGAATCTTCTGAATCAGTTGCCCTAACTCTGCCGACTCAATCCATGACACTTTACAATATTCTGCTTCCATGCACACTATTAAATGTACCAGTAACTTATATAATCACAGAATAAGGGAATGGTTACAGCAGGGAAGAAGGCCTTTCGGCTCGTCGAGCCCTTTTCAATTCTCAACTCGTCCCACACCCCCGTCATTTACCCACAGCTATGCAATGTTATTCCTTCAGATACTTATATAACTCCGTTTTGAAAGATACGATTGAGTCTGACTCCACCGCCCTTTTTAAGCAGGGTATTCAAGTCTCTAACCACTTGCTAAGGAATGGCCACTCCTGTTCCTATGTATAAAGACGGAGAAAAAAGGGATCAATTCCAGCAACATTCACCACCTTGCTAAATATAGCACCGTTATTCCATTCCCATAAAACAAGCTCCTAAAGTGTAGTCCAGCTGTTGAGTTTAAAGCTCTGGTTATGTTGCTAACGCAACATTAGCCACAGCGTTTCCGTAGTCTCGTGGTTATCACATTCCCCTCACACGTGAAAAGTCCCCGGTTCGAAACCAAATGGAAACATTTTGCAAACGTGTTCAATTAATGATTTGAAAAAATTGAACAATTAATATTCGTGGTTCAATATTAACATAGCGCTGTGTCTCACGACGCTGTTGCATTTCGTGATTTCTCCTTACAATTCTGTAGGCACTTAAAGAGTAGATAGTGTCTCTCACACCCTCCTGTTTGCAGCCCTGACGGTGGAGAAATCCCATCTCAAAGCTGTACATTTACGCCATTTAGTTCAGCTACCTCGCATCACAATAGAAAATCAAAGCCACAAACAAACCCATCGACTAATCGTTCTTCCCCAGATGAAGAGTGAGTGACTGCGGGATAAGCCCAACTTTCCGGTCCCGAATCTCCAATCAGCCGCTGCACGCGGAAAGCTACAAAATGCCACGAATCGAGTCAAAGCTCCCTATATACGGAACAGTAGCCTCATTGAACTCTTAATCTCAGGTTTCTGAGCTGGAGCCCAAATTGCACGAACATTTTTTCACTGGAAACACCATAAATTCGCTGACCATCTCGGTTTGTATCATTGAAGTAATGCTGAGCGATATTATCTCATCATAGACGTTTACAGCATGGAAGGAGTCCTTTACGGCCCATCGTATCCGCACCGGCCAACAAATGTACAGGTTGGTGTGTAACCCTGCACCTTACGGCATTTCAAGTGCACATTCAAGAACGTTTTAAATGTGGTGAGGTTTTCTGCCTCGACCACACTTTCAGGCAGAATCCCAGACCCCTAGAAACATCTGGATGAAGACTGTTTCCTTCAAGTCCTCTTCAACCCTTTTACTAATTGCTATTAATTTATGCCCCCTGGTTGTTGGCCGCTCTACTATGGGAAATGGGCCCGTTTAATCAACAATATCTCGGCCTGTCCTAATGTGATACACCTCAATGCTGTCGCCTATCAGCCTCCGCTGTTCCAAGGAAAAAAAAACCCTGCCTATCCAATCATGTCCTCATTGCAAAGTTGCTCCACTCCCGGCAGCATTTATGTAAATCTCCTCTGTACCCTCTCCAGCGTAATCACGTCCATCCTTCAATGCGGTGACCAGAACTGCACGCAGTACTCCAGTTATGGCCTAACAAGAAATTTATACAGTTCTCGCATACCCCTCTTGCTGTTCTGTTCTTTGCCTCTACCAATAAATGCAACCATTCCGTATGCGCTCTTAACCAACTTATAAAAACTGGCCAGCTACATTCAGGGATCTGTGGACATGCAATCCCAGTTCCCTTTTGTCCTCTATATTTCTCAATGTCCTACCAGTTGATGTGCATTCCCTTTCCTTGTCAGCTTTCCACAAATGCACGATCTCACACGTCTCTAGATTAAATTCCATTTGCCACTGTTCTGCCCATCTTACCTGTTGATTGATATCTGCTGCAGTCTCCAGCTTTCTTCTACATTTTCAACCACTCTGCCTGTTTTAGTATCACCTGAAAACGTCTTGATCATAACTCCTATATTTAAGTTTAGATCATTGATAAATAACATGAAAAGCAATGGACCTAGCACTAAAACTGCGGAACCGCACTTAAAACATTCTTCCAATCAAAAAAACGCCCATTAAACTTTACCCTTTGTTTACTGCCTCTGAGAAAAATTTGGATCGAATTTGACATTTCGTCCTGGATCCCATGGGCTTTTACTTTCATGAACAGTCTGCCATATGGGACCTTCGTCAAAGCAAGAATAAACCCTTATACACTACATCATACGCACTACTTCATCGAATCACCTGATGGCTTCCTCCAAAAATTTTATCAAGTTAGTAAAACGCGACACTTCCTTTATAAGTCGTGCTGACTGTCCTAATTAACCATTGTCTTTCGAAATGGAGAATATGTATAATCGTTAAATGTTATCCTGCTTTCACGGGAAAACATTATTCATCAACTGATGATCTTCATTTGCACAACTAAAGAAAAGTTAACTGAAGGAAGTCCATAATTGAATGATTTTCATTGCTCTGCAATTTACCTCTGAAAACCTGAACCATTTTAGACACTGTCTGCTTCAAATGTTCGTTGCTGGTAATATGTCTATGAGACTGGGGAAACAGTGAGATAGAGTGTAAAGCATGGAACTGGTTATTTGAAATAGCAAAGAAAATATACATTCTGGATGAATAACATCGAAAAGAAATGTGGCCACAACAGCCATAACTAAGATTACATGCTGGGTCCCTTTCAGCACATAATTCCCTTCCCAAACATTTCTATGACCGAAACATCACAAAAGAAAAATAATGCATTTAAAGGAATTAAACCCGAATTTTCGCGCACCCGAATCTTCTGAATCAGATGCCCTTGCTCTGCCGACTCAATCCAAGACCCTTTGCAATATTCTGCTTCCATGCACACTATTAAATGTACCACTACCTTATATAATCACAGAATAAAGGAATGGTTACAGCAAGGAAGAAGGCCATTTGGCTCGTCGAGCACATTCCAACTCTCAACTGATCCCACACCCAGGTCATTTACTCGTAGCTGTGCAATTTTATTCCTTCGGATATTTATCCAACTCCGTTTTCAAATATAAGATTGAGTCTGCCACCACCGCCCTTTAAAGCAGTGTATTCCAGATTCTAACCACTTGCTGAGGAATGACGACTCCTGTTCCTATGTATAAAGACATAGAAACACTGGATCAACTCCTGCCATACTCATCACCTTGCTAAATATAGCACCGTCATTCTATTCCCGGAACACAAGCTCCTAAAGTGTAGTCCAGCTGTTGGGGTGAAAACTCTGGTTATGGTCTCAACGCTACTTCTGCCACATCGTTTCCGGAGTGTAGTGGTTATCACATTAGCCGAACACGCGAAAGGTCCCCGGTTGGATACCGGGTGGAAATATGTTGCAAACGTGTTCCATTAATAATTACAAAAAATTATATAATTTATGTTATTGGTTCAATATTAACAGAGTGCAGTATCTCACGACGCTGTTGTATTTGATGATTATTCTGCTGATTTCTGCACACACTCAAACTCTGGACAGTGTCTCGCACTCCCTCCTGTCTCCTGCCCTGAAGTTGGAGTAACCCCATCTCAATGCTGCACATTCGAGGCAGTCAGATCAGCTGTGAGACATTATTAAAGGATCCTGCCGTGCCGCCTCGCTTCTCAACAGAAAATCAAAGCCACAAACAATCCCATCGACTAATCGCTCTTCCCCAGCTCCAGAGTGAGTGAGGCTGGATACGCCCCAACATCCCTGTCATGCATCTCCAATCAGCCATTGCCTGCGGAAAGCGGCGAATGCAGCATCAAACAGCGGTTTACTGCCCTTCATTCAGCGACAAAATGCCACGGTACGAACCAAAGCTCCCCGTACACTGAACAGTAGTGTCATAAGATTCTTAATTTCAGGTTCCTGTGATCGAGCCCCAGCTTGCGTGATGATTTTTTCACTGGAAACATCATTAATTATCCGATCGCCTCGTTTTGCATCATGAAAGTAATGATAACCGATCATTATATAATCATAGAAGTTAACAGCATGGAAATAGTCCTTTTCAGCCCATCTTATCTACACTGGCGAACAAATGTCCAGTTGTAGCTGTCTAACCTGCACTTTTCGGCAATTGAAGTGCACATCGAAATACTTTTTAAATGTGATGAGAGTTCCTGCCTCCACCACACTTTCAGCCAGTGAGTTCCAGACCCCCACAAACAATTGGATGAAGAATGTTCCCTTCAAATCTCCTTTAACCCTTATACTTATTACTTTTAATTTATGCCCCGTGGCTGTTGACCCCTCTTCGATGGGAAATAGGCCCTTTTAGTCAACAATATCTCGGCCGCTCCTAATTTTAAACACCTCAATGCTGTCGCCCATCAGCCTCCTTTGTTCCAAGGGAAACAAACCCAACCTATCCAATCTGTCCTTATCGCAATGTTGCTCCACTCCGGGCAACATCTCGTAAATCTCCTCTGTACCATCTCCAGCGCAATCACGTCCTTCCTTCAATGCGGTGACCAGAACTGCACGCAGTACTCCAGCTGTGGCTTAACCAGAATTTGATACATTTAATCATAACTCACTTGCTCTTCTAATTCGCACCTCTGCCAATCAATGCAACTATTCCATACGCCTTCTTAACCAACTTATCCAACCAGCCAAGCTACATTCAGCGATCTGAGGGCATGCAATCCCAGTTCCCTTCGTTCCATTTGTTACTCTACACCTCTCAAAGTCCTACCAGTTGATGTGCATTCGCTTTCCTTTTTAGCCCTCCACAAATGCACGATCTCACACGTTCTCTGGATGAAATTCCATTTGCCATTGTTCTGCCCACCTTAACAGTTGATTGATATCTGCCTGCAGTCTCCAGCTTTCTTTATCATGATCAACCACACTGCCTATTTTATTGTGACCTGATCATTGATATATACCATAAAAAAGCAATGGACCTCGGACTAAAAATTGCGGAACGACACTGGAAGCATCCTTCCAGTCACAAAACCCCCCTAACACGTTACCCTTTGCTTCCTGCCACTGAGCCAAATTTGGATCCAATTTGCCAAATCGCCCTGTATCCCATGGGCGTTTAATTTCATGGCCAGTCTGCCATGTGGGACCTTAGCGAAAGCATTAATAAAATCCACATACATTACATCACTCGCACGAATTCATCGACCCACGTGGTGAACTCCTCCTTCAAAAATTCAATCAAGTTCGGCAAGCGTGAACCTTCCCTAACAAATCGTACCGACTGTCCTGATGAACAAGTGTCTTTCGAATTGTGAAACAGTCTAATCATTAAATGTTATCCGGCTTTCACTGGAAAACAACATTAATTAACTGATGATCTTCATTTGCACAACGAAAGAGATGCTACCTGAAGGCGAGTCCTTAATTGAATAATTTACTGTGCTCTGCAATTTACCTCTTTAAACATAAACCATTTAAACACTGTGCTGTATTGATCTCCTTCATCACGTTCATTGTTGGCAACACATTCATGGGACTCGGGAAAACAATGAGATAGACTGTTGAGCAAGGGGCTGGTTATTGCGAAACAGCCAAGAGAACATACATTCCAGAAGATTAACATCGAACAAAAATGTGACCACAGCAGCCAGAAAGAAGATTAAATGCTGAGTCCATTTCTGCACAAAATTCCTTTCCCAAACATTTCTCTGACCTAAACATCACAAAACAAAAATGATGCTCCTAAAGTCAGTAAACCCGAATGTTCGCGCACTCAAATCTTCTTAATCGGATGCCTCTAGATGTGCAGACTCAAGCCACTTCGCTTTGCAATATTCTATTTCCATCCACACAATTAAATGTGCCACTAACTGATATAATCACTGTACAATGCAATGGTTACAGCATGAAAGAAGAAAATTCGGCTGGTCGACCCAATGCTAACTATCAATGCGTCCCACTCCCCTGTCGTTTACCCGCAGACGTGGATTTTCTTTTCTTCAGATACTACCTTCTCCCTTTTGACTGTTAAGATTGACCAGTTTTTAAGAAAGGAGCGAGAGATAAAAGGAGTAATTATAAACCGGTTAGCCTGACATCAGTAGTGGTTGAAAATGTTGGAATCAATTATGTTAATGATGAAACAGCAGCACATTTGAAAAGCAGTGACTGGACCGATCCAAGTCAGCATGGATTTATGAAAAGGAAATCCTGCTTGACAAACCTTCTGGAATTCTTTGAGGATGTAACTGGTAGAGTGGACAAGGGACAACCAGTTGATGTGGCGTATTGGGCTTTCAAAATGCTTTTGTCAGAGTCCCACACAAGAGATTGATGTGCAAAATTAAAGCACATGTTATTGAAGGTAATGTACTGACGTGGATAGAGAACTGCTTTTCAGGCAGGAAGCAGAGAGTCGGGATAAACGGGTCCTTTTTTAAAATGGCAGGCAGTAACCAGTGCCGTACCGCAGGACTCAGTTTTGGACCCCAAATATGAAGAATATACATTAATGATTTGGATGAGGGGATTGAGTGTAATATCTCCAAATTTGCAGATGACACTAAGCTGGATGATGTTGCGAGCTGTGGGGAGGATGCTAAAACGCTGAAGGGTGAATTGTACAGGTTCGGTGAATGGGCAAACGCATGGCAAATTCAGTATGATATGGGTAAATTTGATGTTATCCACTCTGATGGCAAAAACACGACAGCAGAATGTTATCTGAATGGTGACAGATTAGGAAAAGGGGAGGTGCATCGAGACGTGGGTGCCATGGTACATCAGTCATTGAAAGTTGGCATGCAGGTACAGCAGGCGGTGAAGAAGGCAAATTATATGTTGGCCTTCATAGTGAGAGGATTTGAGTAGAGGAGCAGGTAGCTCTTACTGCAGTTGCACGGGGCCTTAGTGAGGCCCCACCTGGAATATTGTGTTCAGTTTTGCTCTCCTAATCTGACAAGGGACGTTCTTGCTAGTGAGGGAGTGCAGCGAAGGTTCACCAGACTGATTCCCGGGATGGAAAACTGACATACGAAGATAGACTGGATCGACTGGGCTTGTATTCACTGGAGTTTAAAAGGATGAGAGGGGATCTCATAGAAATATATAAAATTGTGACGGGTCATGACAGGTTAGTTGCAGGAAAAATGTTTCCGATGTTGGTGAAGTCCAGAACCAGGGAACATCGTCTAAGGATAAGGATTACGACTGAGATTATGGAGAAACTGCTTCACTATGAAAATTGTTAACCTGTGGAATCCCTTGTGCAGAGAGTTATTGATGTCAGTTCATTGGATATATTAAAGAGGGAGATGGATATGGTCCTTATGCCGAAAGGGATCAAGGGTAATGGAGACAAAGCAGTAAAGGGGTACTGAGGTTAAAGATTAGCCATGATCTTATTGAGCGGTGGTGCCGGCTCGAAGAGCCGAACGGCCTACTCCTGCATCTATTTTCTGTGCTACTATGTTTCCTTTTTTCTATTCAGATGTTTGATAGCGTTCATGTATGAGCCGACAGAAATCAATAGGCTGCTGTCTGTCGCTCTTTGCGTAAAGAGAGAACCAGCCGTTGTATAATTAAGGCCATGCCAGTCTCAAAAGCCGAGACAGAAGAAAGCCTGGTAACTATTTGCAAGTGAGACCGATTGGGCATATCAGGTGCTGTAGACACTTGCTGCAACCACAGAATGCTCGCAACATTCCCACTGCTATCAATCAACAACAGCTCTTCGCTTCTCAGTCCTGCATTCAATTACTCTCTCAATCTCTCGCCTTATTTTTCCAAATCTTTGCTGCTCATTCTCCTGCTTCCACAGAATGTCAAGGGGGTGCACACACAACGAGTAAAAATACAGCAACAAAGTAACCGTGGAAAACAAAACACCCAAACCAGTACGTCCTTCTCATCCAAACAATGAGATCAAACTCAGACATTGCGCTTAAACTACCACGCCGGATCTCATTTCTGAACCAAAGTTAGGACAGGTCTGATTTATACTTGGGTTGCATTCTTTATACCAGGCGTACTCGGTTTTACCTGTTAGTCGAGGTTGTTGCTGCCATCATTCAGCACGCCATTTGCTGTTGTTTCCTACGATTTTTCTACAACTCTCGCTTTCTCTCTCTCTCTCACTCTCGCTGTCTGTCTAATAGGCACAGGACTGATTTTACTAAGCAATGGAGGCTCGGGCTTAAACACTGTTTGGCATGCAGGTCGAGCAGGCGGTTAAGAAAGCAAATGGCATGTTGGCCTTCATAGCGAGGGGATTTGAGTACAGGGGCAGTGAGGTGTTGCTACAGTTGTACAGGGCCTTGGTGAGGCCACACCTGGTGTATTAAGTACAATTTTGCTCTCCTCACCTGAGGAAGAACATTCTTGCTATTGAGGGAGTGCCGCGAAAGTTCACCAGACTGATTCCCGGGATGGCGGGACTGACCTATCAAGAAAGTCTGGATCAACTGGGCTTGTATTCACTGGATTTCAGAAGAATGAGAGAGGACCTCATAGAAACGTTTAAAATTCTGACGGGGTTAGACAGGTTAGATGCAGGAAGAATGTTCCCAACGTTGGGGAAGTCCAGAACCAGGGGACACAGTCTTAGGATAATGGGTAAGCCATTTAGGAGCGAGATGAGGAGAAACTTCTTCACCCAGAGAGCGGTGAACCTGTGGAATTCTCTACCACAGAAAGATGTTGAGGCCAATTCACTAAATATATTCAAAAAGGAGTTAGATGAAGTCCTTACTACTAGGGGGATCAAGGGGTATGGCGAGAAAGGAGGAATGGGGTACTGAAGTTGTATGTTCATCCATGAACTCATTGAATGGCAGTGCAGGCTTAAAGTGCCGAATGGTCTACTCCTGCACCTATTTTCTATGTTTCTATGTTTCTATGTGTGTGAGTTAGCGACAGATGGCGCGAAGAGAGGTTGAAAACAAGGTGGGAAGTCAGGTAAAAGGAAATGTAAGAAGTACAAATGTTTCCGAGTAGTTTAATAGCATTCACGGAGGAGCTGACAGAAACCAATAAGCAGCTGTCTGTCGCTCTTTGAGTAAAGAGAGAGCCACATGTTATATCGCTCTGGCCTTACCAGTCTGAAAATGTCTGATCTCGGATGCGAAGCAATGTAATGCCTGATTAGTACTTGGAAGGGAGACCAACTGCAAATACCAGGTGCTGTAGACTTTTGCTGTCACCACAGGCTGCTCGCAACATTCACATTGCTGTCAAACAAACAACAAGCTATGCGCTTCTACCTGCTGCATTCATTTTCTCTCCCACCCTCTCCCTTTATTTTTCCAAATCTTTGCTGTTCATTCTCCTGCTGCCATCGATCGTCAAGGGTGTCCACACACAACTAAACAAGAAACACAGTCACAAAATAACCGAGCAAAACATCACATTCAAACCTGTAAGTCCGTGGCATGCAAAGCATCCTAGATCAAACCGGCCGCTTCTGTCCATGGCCGGAACGATCCAGTACCGGCCGCTGCTGTCCCTGGCGGAAGGGACCACGTTCCCGCCGATGCTGTCCATGGCCGAACGCCCACTGCCCAATCAGATCCATTATCAAAATTAACATTGACAAAAGCAGAGGGGACAGCAGAAGCAGTTCCACAAAAAGTTAATGCGGGGGCACTTAGAGAGCAAGGTAAGAGAGCCATATACAGCCAGCGCCTCACAATCAATCTGACGAGCCTTGACGAGACTGAGATGCTGAATCCCCATAGCGCTTGATCTGCCCTCCAGGCCTCTATAACCAGTGCCTGTGAAGAGACACTTCGTCACTCAACCAAAAAACACCAGGGCTGGTTAATGAACATGATCAGGAGATCGAAGAACTAATAAATTGCAAGCGCAATACATTTCTGAGTATCAAGCAACAGCCCAACTCGAGAGCTGTAAAACAACATTACAGTTGGCTCAAGGCTCAGGTTCATCAAAAAACCCGCGACAAAATGAACAGTTGATGGATGGAGAAAGCACAGGAGATACAACAGGTCGACAGCCACGATACGAGAGGATTCTTCGTTGCAGTCAAGGCCACCTAAGGTCCAACCTCCGAAGGCTCCAACCCACTCCTGGCCAAGAACGAGGAAACACTCATTAAGGACACCGAGGCTGTCAGGTTCCCGATGGAAGAGTAACTTTGAAGATCTCCTGAATCGAGACTCTGCCCGTTACTCGATTATTTCGATTAAATTCCGCAGCATGCAACGCACCATCAACTCAGTGAAACTCCACCTTGCACGATGTAAGCAAAACCTTAAAGCAGCTTAAGAATAACAAGGCTACGGATGCGGGAGGAATCCGTGCTGAGGCGCTAATATATGGTGCAGAGGCGCTTTTGGCGCGGATACATGACCTCATCTCTCTCATCTGGAGGGAGGAGTGCATGCCTGGAGATCTGAGGGATGCAGTGACTGTTACCATTTTTAAAACGGGAGACTAGTCCAACTGTGGCAACGACAGTGGAACATCCCTGCTTTCATCTAGTGGCAAAGTTGTCGCTCGAGTTCTCTTAAATCATCCTCTCACTGTGGCCGAGGAACTCCTCGCGGAATCACAATGCGGATTTCGACCCCTACGGAGCACAACCGACATGATCTTTGCAGCGCGACAGTTGCAGGAAAAATGCAGAGAGCAGCCTCAACCCTAAAACATGGCCTTTTTCGATCTTACAGACCTTTCGACATTTTACAGTGTCAACTGAGAGGGTCTATGGAGCGTCCTCCTCCGTTTCGGAAGCCACAAAAAGTTTGTCAACATCATTCACTTGCTTGACGATAACATGCAGGCCGAGATCCTTACCAATGGATCCATTACAGCCGTAATCCACGTCCGCACCGGGGTCAAACAAGGCAGTGTAATCGCTCCAACCCTCTTTTCAATCTTCCGCGCCGCCATGCTCAACCTCACAATCAACAATCTCCCCGCTGGAGTGGAATTAAACCACCAAACCAGTGGGAAGCTGGTTAACCAATGCTGCATCCAGGCCATGTCCAAGATCACACCAACCTCTGTCATTCAACTGCAGTATGTGGACGACGCCTGCAACTGTGCACATTCAGAGGTTAAACTCCAGGATAGAGTCAATGTATTCAATGAGGCATATTGTAGCATTGGCCTTACGATTAACATCCGTAAGACAAAGGTCCTTCACCAGCCTGTCATCGCCACACAGCACTGCACTCCAATCATCAAGATCCATGGCGCGGCACTGGACAAAGTGGATCATTTCCCATATCTCGGGAGCTTCTTATAAACAACGGCAGACATTGATGTGGAGATTCAGCATCGCCTTCAGTTTACCAGTGCAGCCTTCGGGTGCCTGCGGAAAAGAGTGTTTGAAGACCAGGCCCTCAAATCTACCATCAAACTCATGGTCTTCAGGGCTGCAGTAATTCCCGCCCTCCTATATGGGTCAGAGGCATGGACGATGTACAGAAGGCACCTAAAGCCGCTGGAGATATTTCAACAACGATGTCTCCGCAAAATCCTGCAAATATCCTGGGAGGACAGGCGCACCAACGTCAGTGTCCTCGACTAGGCTAACTTCCCCATTATTGAAGCACTGACCGCACTCGATCAGCTTCGCTGGACAGGACACATGGTAAGCATGCCAGATACAAGACTTCTGAAGCAAATGCTTTATGCGGATCTCCTTCACGGTAAACGAGCCAAGGGAGGGCAATGGAAACGTTATAAGGACACCCTCCAAGCCTCGCTGGTAAAGTGTGACTTCACCACTGACACTTGGTAGACCCTGGCCGCAGACCGCCTGAGGTCGAGAAAGTCCATCCGGGATTGATCTCTTCGAATCTCAACGTAAAGAGCATGAAGAGGCCAAGTGCAGGCAGCGGAAGGAGCGCACGGCAAACGAGCCCCAACCACTCTTCCCTCGACGAATGTCTGTCCCACCTTTGGTTCTCGTACCAGACTGTTCAGCCATCAAATAACTCAATTTTGAATTGGAAGCAATTCCTCCTCGATTCAGAGGGACTGTCTATGATTGATTGATTGAGATCAATCTGAGACATTGCGCTACAACTCCCACATCGTAGCTCATTTCTGCAACAAGGTCTGGACAGGTCTGATTAGTACTTAGATAGGAGACTTAATCCGAGGTATACTAGGCTAGGAAGTTGTCTCTGCCTTTATTCAGCATTCTATTTGCTGTCCGTACCTGCGCTTTCAACAACTCTCTCTCTCTCACTCTCTAATAGGCAAAGGTCTGATTTGTACATATCAATGGAGGCTCGGGTTTATAGTTTGTGTGTGTGTTAGCATGAGATGGCTTGAAGACAGATAGAAAAGTAGATGGTCAGGAAGGTAAAAGGAAATGTTAGAAGTACAAATGCTTCCAAACTATTTGATCGCATTCAGCTGTTTGATAGCATTCATGTATCAGCAGACACAAAGCTATAAGCAGCTATCTGTGGCTCTCTCAGTAAAACGAGAGCCAGCGGTTAGATATGTACGGCCATACTACTCTGAAAAATCTTGATCTCATCAGTTCTCGAATACGATGCAGAGTAAGGCCTGTTTCGGACTTAGAATGGAGACTGCCTGGGAATAGCAGGTGCAGTGGGCATGTGCTTCCGTCAGAGGCCGCTCATGGTTCTGGACACACACTGCCGTAAAACCGTCAACAACATTTTTGCTGCTCTCTCTCTCAGTTTCCTTTCACCATTTATTTCCTGCACATTCTCCTGCTGCTGTACAAATGCAAGGAAGTCGGCGCAGGGGAAGAAAGAATGCAGAAGAACAAAATGAGATAGCAAAAAACACATGCTGGCAGAGGGGCACCAGGACGCAGCAGCAGAGAGGAGAGACAAGGTGCCTCGAAACCTGGGAGGGCCAAACATGAACAGAACAAAGAATAATGTAGGAAGAGCTGAAATTCAATCCAGGTAAAAAGCAAAGCTAACTAACATGCTGCTTGAAGGCATGTGTGTTACAAAACGAGCCTGACGAGTTGCAGGTGCCACTTGCACATGGGGATCTAAAATGTGGCTATTACTGAGATCTAGCTTAAAAATTGATAGGATTGGAAATTAAACAATGGTGGCGATTTGAGGGTGGTGGAAGTTTTTTTTGGGGTGATGTCAGATTTGGGGATTGGGAGATTTGCCGGAGAGCGATTTTCGGTGGTGAGAGAATTTGAAGTTGGCGAGAGTGAGATTTGCGAGTGAATGAATTAGTGGTTTAGGGGTGATTGAGGGAATGGTGAAAGTCAGGTACTTTTGTAGCTTGATGCAAGGCAATGAAGGGGGTAGTAGGGCTTTTTAGTTTTTTTGCATGAGAGGAGAGCAGCAAGAGGTGTGGATAGCGTAAGAAAAATGGTGAAATGGAAATTGAATGCTGATTACTTGTATGAACGCATGGAATGAGGAAAGGAAATGAAGAACAGCCGTGTGTCCATTGAAGTCAAGAGATAGCCAGTGTGCTTATGCCAACGTCCACACTAGTCTGAAAACGCGTGATTTCGTCTGAACTCGAAAACTAAGCAAAATCAGACGGGGTGAGTAATGGGAAGGGAGACTGCATGGGAATATCAATTGCACTCGGCTATTGCTGCCACCACAGGCCGCTCATGGTTGTGCATGCACACTGATCTTAATCCATGCACAACCGTTCTGCTGCTCTCTCTCTCACATTACCTTTGTGCAATTTCCTTTGCTGCGACACAAATGCAAGGGGATCGATGCAGAACAACAAAATAAAATAGCAAAAAACCACATGCTGGCGGAGGGGCAAAAGAGAAGAACGCAAGGTGCATCGAAACCTGGGAGGGATAAAAAGCAACAGAAAAACGAATAACAATGCAGGAAAAAAGCAAAGGCTGCTGAAAGACATGTGTGTTAATGTGATGAATGTTACAAATCAGATTGGAGCGTTGCAGGCGTCACTTGCCACATGGGGTTACGAAATCTGACTGTAACTGAGACCTGGATTAAAAATGGGTAGGATTTGAAATTAAACGATCTTGGTGTATTGGGTTGGTGCAATGTTTTTTAGCGGGAGAAGAGATTTGGGGAGGTGGAGATTTGGGGGGAGAGCAATTTGAGCTGTTGAGAGATTTCGAGTTTGGCGAGCGTGAGATTTGGGGATGAGTGAGCGAGTGAGTGATTTGGGGGTGAGCGAGGGATTGTTGAAAGCCAGGTTGTTTTGAAGCTTGAGGCAAGGCAATGAAGGAGGTAGGGCTTCTATTTTGTTTGTGTGGGAGACAGAGCAGCAAAAGGTGGGGGTGGCGGAAGGAAAATGGTGAAATGAAAATTGAGTGCTAATTACTTTATGAATGCATATAATGAGAAAAAGAAATGAAGAACAGAAGCATGCCCGTTTAAGTAATGAAAAACCGAACGTTTTGATGATTCTGGCCAGAATAGTATGAAAACACCCTATCTCCTTTGATCTTAGAAACTGAGCAAAGTCAGGCCTGGTTAGTATTTGGATGGTAGAGCGCGTGGGAATACCAGGTGCAGTAGGCTTTTGTTGGCGACATAAGCCACTCATGGTCCTGCACACACACTGCCGTTAATCCATCAACAACCTTTTTGCTGCTCGCTCTCTCACTTTCCTTTCACCATTTCATTCCTGCACATTCTGCTGCTGCTACACAAATGCAAGTGGGTCGATGCAGGGTGTGAAAGAATGCAGAACAAGAAAATATAGCAGCAAAAATCCACACGCCGGCGGAGGGGCACCAGGATACAGCAGCAGAGAGAAGAGACAAGGTGCATCGAAATCTGTAGGGACAAACAGCAATAGAACCAAGAATGGTGTTGGAAGGACATCATTTTAATGCAGGAAAAAAGCAAAGCCACCTAGCATTCTGCTGGAATTGAGCTGTGTTAATGTGAGGAGTGTTACAAATGAGATTGGCGAATTGCAGTCGCCACTAGCCACACGTGATTCTGAAAAAGTGGGAAACAACAGCAAATGGAGTGCTGAATGAAGGCAGCAAAAACCTCGACTGACAGGAAAAGCCTAGTACACGTGGTATTAAGAATGCACCCCAATTATAAATCAGACCTGTCCCTACTTTGGTGCAGAAATGAGCTACGAGGTGTTAGTTATTGCGCAATGTCTGACTTTGATCACGGATGGTTTGTATGACAATGACTTACTGGGTTGGGTGTGTTGTTTTTCTCGGTTATTTAGTTGCTTTATTTTTTGTTTTGTTTTGTATAGTTGTATGTGGAACCCGTTGACTTACTACGGCAGCAAAGATTTGGAAAAATAAGGGGACAGGTTAAGAGAGCAATTGAATGCAGGAGGGAAAAGTGAAGAGCTTGTTGATTGTTTGATGGCAGTGGAACGTTGAAGGCAGCCTGTGGTGGCAACAATTGCCCCAGCACCTGGTATTTCCATTAGGTCTCCGTTCCAAGTCATAACCAGGCCTTAATCTGCTTCACACATCGGAAATTAGACTATTTCAGACTTGTCTGGCCGTCGGTATCGAACAGCTGCTTCTCTCTTTGCACATAGAGCGACAGGCAGCAGTTTATTGCTTTCTGTCAACTCAACTTGAATGTAATCGAACAGCTCGAAGTATTTGTATTTCTTACGTTTCCTTTTACCTGCTTTCCCTCTTTGTTTTCTGGCTATCTTCGCGGCATCTCTCGCCAGCAAAGAGAAAGTATACGTCCGAGCCCCCATTGCAAATACATTCAGGCTTGAGCCTATGAGAAAGAGAGAGAGAGAGAGAAAGAGCGAGAAAGAGAGAGAGAGAGCGAGATGGAGATTGAGAGGGAGAGAGAGAGCGACAGAGAGAGTTGTTGAAAGCGCAGGATTGAACTTCAAATGGAGTGCTGAATGAAGGCAGCGACAACCTCCATTAATTGGAAAAGATTCGTCCACCTGGTATTAAGACTCCTACCCAAGTACTAATCAGACCTGTCCCTCCTTTGTTGCAGAAATAAGCTACGATGTGGTAATTAGTGCACAATGTCTCAGTTTAATCGTGGATGCTTTCGATGACAAGGACTTATTGGTTTGCATGTGTTGTTTTGCTCGGTTACTTTGTTGCTGTGTTTTTTGTTTGGTTTTGTGTGGACCCACTTGACTTTCTATGGCAGCAGGAAAATGGGCAGCAACGATTTGGAAAAGTAAGGAGAGGGTGAGAGAGAAATTGCAGGAAGGGTGGATTGACTGAAGCCAGTGTGGATGTTGTGAGCAGCCGGTGGTGACAGCAAAGGTCAACAGCACCTGGTATTCACAGTCGGCCTCACTTCCACATACTTACCTGGTTTTAGTCAGCCTCACCTCCAAAGGTAGACTTTTTTCAGACTGACATGGCCGCAATGATATGACAGCTGTTTCTCTCTTTAATCAAATTGCGCCAGACATCAGCTTATTGATTTCTGCCAGCTCATAATTGAATGCTAGCAAACATCTGAATAGAAAAAAGTAAACATGTCAACAGAGATAATAGGTTCAGGAGTAGGCTATTCGGCTCTTCGAGCCTGCACCGCCTTTCAATAAGATCATGGCTGATCATTCACCTCAGTACCCCTTTCTGCTATCTCTCCATACCATTTGATCCCTTTAGGTGTCAGGGCCATATCTAACTCTCTCTTGAATATATGCAACGAACTGGCATCAAAAAATCTCTGCGGTAGGGAATTTCAGAGGTTGACAACTCTCTTAGTTAAGAAGTTTCTCCATAATCTCAGATCTAATCCTTATCCTTAGACGATATCCCCTGGTTCTGGACTTCGCCAAAATCGGGAACATACTTCCTGCACCTAACCTGTCCAGTCCAGTCAGAATGTTATGCGTATCTACGAGATCCCCTCTCATCCTGCTAAACTCCAGTGAATACAAGCCCAGTCGATCCACTCTCTCCTCGTAAGTCAGTCCTGCCATTCCGGGAATCGTTCTCAAGAACCTTTGCTGCACTCCCTCCCGAGCACGAACGTCCTTGCTCAGATTCGGAGAGCAAAACTGAACACAATATTCAAGATGAGGCCTCACTAAGGCCCTACACAACTGCAGTAAAAATTCCCTGCTCCAATACTCAAATCCCTTAGCTATGATGGACACCATACCATTTGCCTTCTTCACCGCCTGCTTAATCTGCATTCCAAATTGCAATGACTGATGTACCATGACACACAGGTGTCGCTGCACCTCCCCTTTTGCTAATCTGCCGCCATTCATATAACATTCTGCCCTAGTGTTTCTGCCATCAAAGTGGATAACCTCACATTTATCCACATAATACTGCATCTGCCATGCGATTGCCCATTCACCAAACCTGTTCAGTTCAACCTTCAGCCTTTTAGCATCCTCCTCACAGCTCACACGACAATCCAGCTTAGTGCCATCTGAAAACTTGGAAATATTACACTACATTCCTTCATCTAAATCATGAATGTATCGTGTACATAATTGGGGTCCAACACTGAGCACTGCTGTACTGCACTGGTCACTGCCTGCCATTATGAAAAGGACCCATTTATCGCGACTCTCTTTTTCCTGCCTTCAATCCAGTTCTCTATCCACTTCAGTACATTACCCTCAATACCATGTGCTTTAATTTTGCACTTCAATCTCTTGTGTGGGACCCTGACAAAACCATTTTGAAGATCCAAATACACCACATCCACTGGTTCTTCATTGTCCAATCTACCAGTTACATCCTCAAAAAATTCCAGAAGGTTAGTCAAGCAGGAATTCCCTTTGATAAATCCATGCTGACTTGAACCGATCCCGTCACTGCTTTTCAAATGTGGTGCTCTTTTATCTTTAATAATTGATTGCACCATTTTCAACCACCACTGATGTCAGGTGAACCATTCTATAATTACTCGTTTTCTCTCTCCCTCCTTTCTCACAAAGTGGTCAATCGTATCATTCAAAAGGAAGTTGGATATGTAATTGAAGGAAAAAAATCCACGTCTGTTGAAAACGACAGTGGAGTGGGACTTGCCGAAGGTCTTCGTCCGTGCTATAACCATTCCATTATACTGTGATTATATCAGTTAGTGGCACATTTAATAGTGTGGATTGAAGCAGAATATTGCAAGGCGACGTGGCTTGAGTCGGCACAACTAGAGGTATCTGATCAGAAGATAAATGTGCGTGCAAATTCGGGTTTATTGTCTTTAAAAGCATAATTTTTGTTTTGTGAAGTCTATGTCAGAGGAATGTTTGGGAAATGATTTTTTTGCAGAAAGGGATTCAGCATTTAATCTTCTTTCTGGCTGTTGGCGGCACATTTATTTGCGATGTTAGTCTTCCAGAATGTATATATTCTTTACTGTTTCACAATAACCAGTCCCTTGCTCTAAAGTCGATCTCTCTGTTTTCCCAGTCCCATGTACATGTTACCAACAATGAACGTGATGAAGCAGATCACTAAAGCACAGTGTCTCAAATGCTTTATGGTTTAAGAGGTAAATAGCAGAGCACAGAACATTATTCAATTAAGGACTTCCTTCAGTTAACATTTCTTTTGTTGTGAAAATGAAGATCATCAGTTAATTAATGACGTTTTCCTGTGAAAGCAAGATAACATTTAACGATTATCCATTTTCTGCATTGCGAAAGACACTGGTTAATCAGGACAGTCTGCAAGATTTGTTAAGGAAGGGTTGCGTTTGAATCACTTGAATGCATTTTTGGAAGAGGTCGCTAGGTGTGCCGATGAATTATTGCTTATAATGTAGTGGATATGGATTTTATTAATTCATTCGCTATGGTGCCACATGGCAGACCGTTCATGCCCATGTGATCCAGGGAGAAGTGGAAAATTGGATCCAAATTTGGCTCGGAGGCAGGAAGCAACGGGTAATGTTTGATGGGTGTTTTTGTGACTGGAAGAATGTTTCAAGTGCATTTCTGCAGTTTTCAGTGCTAGGTCTATTGCGTTTTATGATATTTACCAATGATCTAAACTTGAATATAATGGTTATGATTCAGACGTCTTCAGGTGGTCGTAAAAGAGGCAGTGTGGGTGATAATGAAGAAAAATGATGGAGACTGCAGGAAGATATCATTCAACTGGAAATGTGGGCAGTTCAGTGGCAAATGGAATTTAATCCAGAGACGTGTGAGATCGTGCATTTGTGGAGGGCTAACAGGGAATGGGAATGCACATCGACTGTGGGACATTGAGAAGTGTAGATGAGCAAACGGCGCTGTCAATGCATGTCCACAGATCCCTGAATGTAGCTGGCCAGTTGGATAAGTTGGTTAAGAAGGCCTACAGAATGTTTTCAGTTATTGGCAGAGGCATGAAATAGAAGAGCAAGTGGGTTATGCTAGAACGGTATGCAATTCTGGTTAGCCCTCAGCTGGAATACTGCGTGGAGTTCTGGTCACCGCATTGAAGGAAGGACGTGATTGTGCTGAAGATGGTACAGAGTAGATTTACGTAGAATGTTGCCGAGAGTGGAGCAACTTTGTTTTGAGGACAGATTGGATCGGCTGGGTTTGTTTCCTTTAAACAGAGCAGGCTGATGGCGACAGCATTGAGGTGTAAAAATTAAGAGAGGCCGAAATATTGTTGATTAAAAGGGCCTCCTTGCCGTAGGTGAGTGGTCAACAAGCAGGGGGCATTATTTAAAAGTAATTAGTATAAGGGTTAAAGGGGATTTGAAGGGAACATTATTCATGCAGATGTTTGTAGGGGTCTTGAACTCACTGCCTGAAAGTTTGGTGCAGTCAGAAACATTCATCCCAGTACTTGGATGTGAACTTGAAATGCAGTAAGGTGCAGGGTTACACACCGAAAACTGGACATTTTTTGGCAGCTGCGGATACATTGGGTTGTAATGGACTCCTTCCATGCTGTAACCTTCTATCATTATATAATTGTCGGTTAGCATTACTTTCATGATGCAAAACGAAACGATCAGCTAATTAATGATGTTTGCAGTGAAAAATTGTTCGTGCAAGCTGGATATCGAACTACTAATATGAATTATTCAATTTTTTCTAATATTAATGGAATACGTTTGCAAAATGTTTCCATTCGGTTTAAAACCTGGGACCTTTTTCCTTAAGTAGCGTGTTAGGCAAACATGATAACAACTGCACTATGGAAACGCTTGTCAGAAGTAGTGTTGGGAACATAACCAGAGCTTTAATCTCAACAGCTGGAGCTTGCGTTACGAGAATAGAAAGTCGGTGCTATATTTAGCAAGGTTTTGAGTGTGTCAGCAATTGATCCCGTGTTTCTCAGACTTTATACTTTGGACCAGGAATGGCCATTCCTCAGCAAGTGATTAGAATGTGGAATACACTGATTTAAAGTGCGATGGAGGCAGACTCAATCTTATCTTTCAAAAGGCAGTTGGATAAGTATCCGAAGGGTTAGAATTGCACTGCTGCGGGTAAATGACGTGGGAGTATGACGAGCTGAGAGTTGGCATGGGCTCGACGGGCCGAATCTGGTTCTTCCGTGCTGCAACCATTCCCTTATTCTGTGATTATATAAGTTAGTAGCACATTTAATAGCGTGCATGGAAGCTTAATTTTGAAAAAGGGACATGGATTGTGTCGGCTTAAATAGAGGAACCTGATTCAGAAGATTCGGGTGCGTGAAAATTCGGGTTTAATGACTTTGAAAGGAACATTTTTCTTTTGTGAAGCTTCGGTCAGAGAAATGTTTGTGAAAGGAATTTTTTGCAGCACGGGATTCAGCATTTCATCTTCTTTCTGGCTATCAGGGTCACACTTCTTTTCGAAGTTATTGTGTTCATAACGCAGATGTGACTGCACACAGGGAGTTCAAAGTAACAGTGATCTCAGTCGTTATTAAGACACTCGAGAGTGAGGAACAGGCCTTCGGGGCCAGCTTATATACTGTGCTCACAAGGGATGCTGGGATCCATTGGGCCTTCAGTGGATGCGCTCCCTGGTGGCGGAACATGGGAGTGCATGCTTTGTCGAAACACAACATCACTCCCCGCAATGTCAAATTGAAAACTATTTACAAGGTGAGGCGGTCGGGAGCCTTTCCTTCCCTGGTGGACCGCCTCGGTACAAATATCCGTTCTGGTGTGTTGGCTGTGCCCTCGCAGGGTTGGCGTGTTTTTGTCCCTGCAGGGCTGCAAGGTGAGCCAGGCCTTGCTGAGATGATGGGCGTAATGGGTTCGATTTCCCAGTCCGGGGTGGTGTAGTCGATGCTTTGGGTTTGTGTTGTGGGCTCGGAAAAGGTAGTGTCTGCTGTAGGGTGATCAGGGCAGTCTGTGAACCGCAGCCTCGTTTGGTCCAGGTGATTTCTGCAAATTTGTCCATTGTATAATTTGATTACAAACGCCCTACTCACTTCATTAACTATTACCATGCCCGCGATCAACTTGGGACCATGTCCATAGTTTAGTACATAAACAGTGTCATTCAGATCAATTTCCCATGAAACACTGGTGCGACGATCGCTTACATTTTGTTGCTGCTGCCTGCTCACTACCTGGTCATGCACGTTAGGGGGAACCAGGGAGAGTCTAGTTTTAAGTGTCCTTTTCATGAGTAGCTCAGCCGGGGGTACCCCTGTGAGCGAATTTGTCTCATGCCGTAGTTGAGCAGTACTCGGGACAGCCGGGTTTAGAGTGAGGCTGCTGTGACTCGTTTATGACTCTGTTTGATTATTTGTACTGCCTGCTCTGCCTGCTGATTGGCGGCTGGTTTAAACGGGTCCGACGTGAAATGTTTGATCCCATTATGGGTCATGAATTCTTTAAATTCGGCACTGGTGAAACATGGCCCGTTTTAACTGACCAGTATGTCAGGCAGTCCGTGGGTGCCAAACATGACCCTCAGGCTTTCAATGGTGGCGGTGGCGGTGCGTCCCGACATAACTTCACATTCAGGCCTCACACACGGAGCCCAGTGCAGGAAATGTGAGAGTGAGTGTGTTGGTATTCACCCTGATTTCAGGCCTCACGCAGGGACCTCCTTGTAGACAGTGTGTGAGTCATTGTGTTAATATTCACCATGATCACAGGCATCACACAGTGATCCAAATGTAGACAGTGTGTGAGTGAGTATGTTAATATTCACCCTGATAACAGGTCTCACACAGCGAGCCCAATGCAGACGTGTGTGAGTGAGTGTGTTAATATCACTGCGATCTCAGGCCTCACACAGGGAGCCCAGTGTAGAAAGTGTGTGAATGAGTGGATTAATATTCACCCTGATCACAGGCCTCGCACAGGGACCCCAGTGTAGACAGTGTGTGAGTGAGTGTGTTAATATTCACCCTGATCACATGCCTGACACAAGGAGTCCAATGTAGACATTGTGTGAGTGAGTGTGTTAATGTTCACCCTGATCACGCTACTCACACAGGGAGCCTAGTGTAGACAGTTTGTGAGTGAGTGTGTTAATATTCAACCTTATCACATGCCTCACACAGGAAGTCCAATGTTGACAGTGTGTGAATGAGTGTGTTAATATTTACTCTGATCACAGACCTCACACAGGGAGCACAGTGTAGAGTGGTTGTGAGTGAGTGTGTTAATATTCACCCTGATCACAGGGAGCCCAGTGTAGACAGTGTGTGAGTGAGTTTGTTAATATTCACACTGATCACATGCCTCACGCAGAGAGCACAGTGGAGGCAGTGTGTGAGTGAGTGCATTAATATTCAGGTTTATCGCAGGCCTCACACAGGGAGCCCACTGTGGACAGGGTGTGAGTGAGTGTGTTAATATTCACCCTGATCACAGGCCTCACACAGGCAGCTCTGTGTAGAGAGTGTGTAAGTGAGTGCGTTAATATTCACTCCATCATCCTTCAAGACGGACCTTAAAATCTACCTCTTTGACGAAGCTTTCAGTCACCTGCCCTAATTTTTTCTGATATGTCTCGGTGTCAAATGTTTTGTCTCAACACTTCTGTGAAGCGCCTTGGGATGATTCACTGTGATAAAGGCGATAAGTAAATACAAGTTATTGTTGTTTTGAAATATGACCTTCTTGAAATGAACCCTGGAGCTTTATTAGATGTTTATTATGGCCTCATTAACCTCCGTCGCTCCTTATAGTAATATGTGTATCTGCACGTCTCTGCTCCTCTACCCCGTTCAGTAAAGGCAACTTGTGCTAATGAATCGCCTGACACACAATTGTTCATTTAATAAGTTGTTCCAACTGGCCATCTCATGTGTCAACTGTGCGAGTGTAAATGTGTCTCTGAGTAAATACGTGCCTGGCTAAGTGTAGGTTTATGTGAGAGTGCATGTATATATGATTGTGCGAGTGTGTTTGTGCGTAAGTGTTTGTGAGTGTGTTATTGTGTGTGTGTGATTGAGTGTATGCCTCGGTAATGAGCGTGTGTGTGTGTGCAAGTGTGTGAGTGTGTAATTATGTTTCTGGTTAGGCGTGTGTGCGTGTGATTGTGCTATTGTGTCTAAATGTTTGAGTATATGACTGTATTAGTGTGTATGTGGGTAAGGATGTATGAGTATGAGTGTGTTATTGTGTGTGACTTCCTGTCTGGGTAAATGTGTGTGCATTTGTGTGAGTGTGTATGTGTGTGTCCAGATGAGTGAGTGTGAGTGTGTTATTGTGCGTGAGTGTATGTGCATGTGTCTGTGTAAGTGTGTGTGTGGGTAATTGCTGGCTGTTGTACAACGGTCATCACACGTTAAAAAAATCCTCTCATAGGCATCTTCCACCCATGAAGATTTTGTTCGGACCTGGAATTTTAGTTCCTTCTTTGAAACACCTGTGAACGTTTTGACGTGGAAGCAAGTCATCCTCAATTCGAGTGATTGCCTATGATGGATGGAATGTGTGGGTAAGTGTGTGTGTCAGTGTTTGTGTGTGTGTGTCAATATGTGAGTGTTTCAATGTGTGTCTAGATAAGTGTGTGAGTGTGAGTGTGAGTGTATTATTGTTTGTGAGTGAGTGCCTGCGTAAGTGTGTGTGTGCAAATGTGTGTGAGTGTGTAAGTCAGGGAGTGTGTAAGAGTGTGAACGTGTGTCTGTATAAGTGTGTGAGTCTGTGAGTGTATAGGTCTGTGATTGTAAGTGTGCGAGTGTGTAAGTGCGTGTCGATGTAAGTGTGTGAGTGGTTACATCTGTGAGTGTGTAAGTGTATGAGTGCACAAACATTTGAGCGTGTAAGCACGCGCCTGGGTAAGTGTGTGCATGTGTAAATGTGTTAATGTGTGAGTGTGCTTCTGGGTAAGAGTGTAAGTGTGTAATTCTGTGATTGTAAGTTTGTGAGTGTGTAATTGTGTGTTTGGCTCAACGTGTGAGTGTGTAAGTCTATGAATGTATGAGTGTGTAAATGCGTAAGTGTGCACGTGTGTGCCTGGGTAAGTGTTTGAATGTGTAAGTGTATGAGTATGTGAATTTGTAAGTGTGTGCGAGTGTCTGTGTGGGCGCATGTATGTGCGTGACTGTGCATCTGGGTAAGTGTGTAAGTGTGTAATCTTTGAGTATATGCGTGTGTAAATGCGTGAGTGTGTAAGATTGTGAGTATATAAGTCCGTGCCTGGGTGTGTCGGTGAGTAAGTGCGTCACTTTGTGAATGTGTACGTTTGGAAGTGTGTGTCTGTGTGTGTAATCTGTTACTGTGTGAGTGTGTGTGTGAGTGTGGGTGCGAGTGTGTGAGATTGTGACTGAGTGTGAGTGTTTGTGAATGAGTGGCTGTGTGCGTGACTGTGTGTCAGTGCTTGTCTGTCTTTAACTGTGTGTGTGAGTGGCTGTATGCATTCTGGCGGGATTGAAGGCATCCCACACAAAGACGCAGGTGGCCCAGAATAGACTACGGTACCTTGGACATTGTATCAGTCAGGTCAAGCAATACATGACAGAGGAAAGACGGATGGCTATTGGGGACACGCCTAAGCCCAAGAAGGTCAGTGGAGTAAGGAAGATATTAGGACTTTTTAAATCATAGTCGGAATGTTAAACCTCAATACACAATAAAAGCGGAAACCATACAGACATTAATTAAATGGACCGGGGGAACCCTACAGAAGATAGATTGCGGACCGGAGCAGGAAGAGGCATTTGTTGAACTAAAATAGATCTGATATCGTCCCCCGCCCTAGGATTGCCAGATCCCAATAAACCTTTCCAACTCCATTGTGATCAGGATAATGAATGCTATTCCGCCAAGGTAATGCATGAACATGGGAGCCAGCAGGGACCTATAGCCTACTTCTTGACGAAGAAAGTCCCAGTGGTTAGTGGAATGCCCCAATGTGTGACCACCCTGGACCGTGCTACTTGGGCAGTCAAAATAAACCAACCAGTAGTGATGATGGGAAAGACAATTTTTCAACCACAACATACTCTGGTAGAACTACGAAATACTGCAAAGCTGCGGTCGATGTCGGACAGCAGATAAGCTAAGTGGTAGGCCGTATTCCATGCCCAAAGAAAAGTCAGTAATAATAAAAAAACATAATGCAGTTAACCTCGCTACCGGTGTGCTGACAGAAGAAGAGGAACCATCCACATTGAAAGTCTCATCAGGATTGTCCAAAGGCTCTTCCTTAACCCCGTTATGCATTTCCTCCCAAGTAGAGGAGGAAATGCATAACGGGGTTAAGGAAGAGCCATTGGACAATCCTGATGAGACTTTCAATGTGAATGGATCCAGAAAATACATTGATGGAGAACACAATACTGGGTGGGCAGTGGTAACACAGGAGGGAGAGAAAATAATGCTGGGAACGCTCCCAGGAGACAAGTCAGCTCAGGTGGCATAACTGGTATAAAGGCTCTCGAGTCAGCAAAATGAAAGCGAGTAAACAAATTTACATCTAATCAATTTGCTTTCGGAGTGGTTTAACACTATATGGAAGCTTGGTCACGACTAGGGCATATATCATCGACTGGCGAAGTGGTAAAAGATGGAAAGTTAGTCGAAATTCTAGTGAAACCAGCAAAGTAACCATGGGGAGCAGCAGAAATAAAGGTAAAAGCATAAATAAAACTAACTAGTAAGGTCCAAAAGCACCTGAAAGGCCGACCCATCGTGGGAATAAGTTTGCAGACCTCGGAGCCAAACGAGCGGTACGTGAACGGAAGCCAGACACAGCATTTAAGGCTGAAATGCAACCAGTGATGACAAAAGTGTTCAGACTGACATAAGTATAGCAAAGGTCCAACAGAGTGTCGAGCAGTATTAAATACGTGAATGGAGTCCATCTAAACGGTATCATGTGAGTATGGGTTCCCCATGAGCAAGTTGTGGCGCCACAATGTTGTGGGCAGCAACTGCCAAAAATGTATCACGCGATGACAAACACTGGGAGAAGTAACATGCTGTAACTGATCTCGCAGTACTGGTGGTAGCCAGGAATGGGGAAGGATGTAGATCAATTTTGCCAAAAGTGCATTATTTTTGCGCAACATTACGTATGCAGGCGATGCAAGGTAGCAATGGGACATCAGGCAAGTGCACAGGAACCTCGGGACAATGTATAGATAGACTTCACTCGCACCCTGCAAGAGGATAGGGGAAAAAGATTTTGCCGGGTAATCAGAAAACAATTCACACGGTGTGTGGAAACCTTCGCTACCAGGGACTGCTCCACTTGGACGGTAGCACAGATTGTCGCATCCTCAGAAATCTTCCTTTATTGAGGAAATATGGAACATTGTCAGCAACCCTTCGCTCCTGTCAGTCCCCATTCTTTTATGTCGGAGGATTGCGTCCCTGGATTCCAGATTCCCATTTTCTGTGTTCGAACACTGTAACTACAATAAAAGCCTCGCTTGATCACTTCCGCTCAGACATACACTCCTCAATGTGTCACATCTGTACATTCCGAATCCTGAGCAACTTGCTTTTGTATTCGTTACAATCTACCTGCTCCATTCATTGGATGATTAAAAAGCTTTGTATAAATCTTCAGGTGAGGCGAAGCGGCAGCGTCTCAGGGCGACAAATGGCCAGCGTTCATCGGGAGGTGCGTGGTGACGCAGAGCGGCAGCGTCCCAGGGCTACAAATGGGCAGCGTTCATCGGGAGGTGCGTGGTGACGCAGAGCGCCAGCGTCCCAGGCTGACAAAAGGCCAGCGTTCGTCGGGAGGTGCGTGGTGAGGCGGAGGAGCAGCGTCCCAGGCCTAGAAAACGCCAGCGTTCGTCGGGGGATGCATGGTGAGGCTAGCGGCAGCGTAACAGGCATAGAAAAAACCAGCATTCGTCGGGAGGTGCAAGGTGAGGCGTGCTTGTGCAGCTGCAGCTGGGAGAGAAGGCAAAAAAGAAGTAGAAAGAAATCGAACGGTGACTTCACAGCCAAGGGGGTAAGTGACTGGCTGGTTTTTTGTGAGTAGTTTTTCTTTTTCTATTCTATATCATTAATAAACTTTTAATATTGTTATTGCCATTTTAAGTGTATCTAAGGGTTAAGTCATGGCAGGAGAGCTCGGACAAGTGTCATGCTCCTCCTGTACTATGTGGGAACTCAGGGACGCTTCCGGTGTCCCAGACGACTACGTGCGTGGGATGTTTATACGCCTGCATATCCTGCGGCACTGGAGCTGCGGGTGGATTTAACCTGGAGCATCCACGATGCTGACAATGACGTGAATAGAACATAGCGAGTTGGTCACACTGCAGGTAAAAGCTATACAGTGAGATAAGGAATGGGTGACCAACAGGAAGAGTAGAGCACGGAAGGTAGTGCGATCATCCTCCTGCAAAACAGATACACCGCTTTGAATACTGTTGAGGGGGATGACTCATCAGGGGAGGGCAGCAGCAGCCAGCTTCATGGCACCGTGGCTGGTTCTGATGCACAGGAGGGCAGGAAAAAGTGTGGGAGAGCGATAGTGATAGGGGACTCAATTATAAGGGGAATAGCTAGGCGGTTCAGCGGCTGGAACCGAGACTCCAGGATGGTATGTTGCCTCTCTGGTGCAAAGGTCAAGGATGTCTTGGAGCCGGTGCAGGACATTCTTAACAGCCAGTTGTCGTGGTGCATATAGGTACCAATGACATCGGTAAAAACGGGATGAGGTCCGACGAGGCTAATTTATTCAAAAATACGAATCTCAGGATTGCTGCCAGTGCAACGTGCTAGTCAGAGTCGGAATCGCAAGAATACGTGCTTTAAGGACTGGTGCAAAAGTGAAGGATTCAAATTCCTGGGACATTGGAACCGGTTCAGGGGGAGGTAGGACCAGTACAAACCGAATGGCCCGCACGTGGACAGGACCGGAACCAATGTCTTAGGGCGAGTGTTTGCTAGTGCTGTTTGGGAGAAGTTAAACTAATATGGCAGGGGGATACGAACCTATGCAGGGAGACACGGGGAAAAAACGGAGTCAGAAGCAAAATATATAAAGGAGAATAGTAAAAGTGGAGGACAGAGAAACCCAAGGCAAAAAACAAAAGGTCCATATTACAGCAACATTCTAAAGGGGCAAGGTGTGTTAAAAAAAACAAACCTGAAGGCTCTGTGCCCCAATGCGAGGAGTATTCTGAATAAGGTGGAAGAATTAACTCCCCAGATAGCAGTTAACGGATACGATGTGATTGGCACCACGGTGACATGACTCCAGGGGGAACAATGCTGGGAACTCAACATACAAGAGTATTCAGTATTTAGGAAGGATAGGCAGAGAGGAAAAGGAGGTGGGGTGGCGTTGCTGATAAAAAGTGAAATCAATGCAATTGTAAGGAAGGACATTAGCCTGGATGATGTGGAATCCGTATGGGATGACCTGCGGAAATCCAAAGGGCAGAAAACGCAAGTGAGTTTATTTATAGACAACCAAATAGTAGTATTGAGGTTGGGGACAGCATCAAACAACAAATAAGCGATGTGTGCATTAACGGTACAGCAGTAATCATGGTCGACTTAAATCTACACTTTGATTGGGCTCACCTAACTGGTAGCAATGCGGTGGAGGAGGATTTCATGGAGTGTATTAGGGATGGTTTTCTAGTCCAATATGTCGAGGAACCAACCAGGGAGCTGGCCATCCTAGACTGGATGATGTGTAATGAGAAGGGACTAATTAGCAATCTTGTTGTGCGAGGTCCCTTTGGGAAAAGTGACCATAATATAGTAAAATTCTTTATTAAGATGGAGAGTGCAAAGTTAATTCGGAATCTAGGGTCCTGAACTTAAGGAAAGGTAACTTCGACGGTATGAGGCGTGAATTGGCTAGAATAGACTGGCAAACGATACTAAAATGGTTGACGGTGGATAGGCAATGGCAAGCATTCAAAGATCACATGGATGAACTTCAACAAATGTGCATCCCTGTCTGGAGTAAAAATAAAGTGGGAAGTTGGCTCAACCATAGCTAACAAGTGAAATTACGAATAGTGTTATAGCCAAGGAAGAGGCATGTAAATTGACTCGAAAAAGCAACAAACCTGAGGACTGGGAGAAATTTAGAATTGAACAGAGGAGGACTGAGGCTTTAATTAAGAGGGGGAAAAGAATATGAAAGGAAGCTTGCAGGGAATATAAAACCTGGCTGCAAAAGCTTCTATAAATATGTGAAGAGAAGAAGATTGGTAAAGACAAACGTAAGTCCCTTGCAGTCGGATTCAGGTGTAATTCTAATGGGGAACAAAGAAACAGCAGACCAATTCAACCAAAACTTCGGTTTTGCTTCAAGAAGGAAGATACAAATAACATTCCGAAGGGACGAGGGGACAGTGATTCTAGTGAGAAAGAGTAACTGAAGGATAACATTATTCGACAGAAAATTGTGTTCGTGAAATTGATGGGATTGAAGGCCGATAAATCCCCAGGGCCTTATAGTCTGCATCCCAGAGTGCTCAAGGAAATGGCCCGAGAAATAGTGGATGCATTGGAGATCATTTTCCAACAGTCTATCGACTGTGGATCAGGTGCCATGGACTGGAGGGTAACTAATGTAACATCACTTTTTAAAAAACGAGGGAGAGAGAAAACGGGTAATTATAGACCGGTTCGATTGACATCACCAGTGGGGAAAAAGTTGGAATCGATCGTGAATGACGAAATAGCAGCGCATATGGAAAACGGTGACAGGATCGGACCAAGTCAGCATAGATTTATGAAAGGGCAATCAAGCTTGACGAATCTTCTGGAACTTTTTGAGGATGTAACCAGTGGAGTGGATAAGAGAGAACCAGGGGATGTGGTGTATTTGGACTTTCAAAAGGCTTTTGACAAGGTCCCGCACTAGAGATTGTTGTGCAAATTCAAAGGACATGGTATTGGGAGTAACATACCGACGTGGATAGGGAACTGGTTGGCAGAGAGAAGCAGAGATTTTGGATAAATGTTTCCTTTCCAGAATGGCAGGCTGTGACTAGTGGAGTGCCGCAGGGCTCAGTGCTGTGACTCGAGCTCTTTACAATATACATTAACGATTTGGATGAAGGAATAGAGTGTAATATCTCCACGTTTGCAGCTGACATTAAACTGGGTGGTGGTGTGCGCTGTGAGGAGGACGCTACGAGGCTGCAGGGTCACTTGGACAGGTTATGTGTGTGGGCAAATGCATGGCAGATGTAGTATAATGTAGATAAATGTGAGGTTATCTATTGGGCTGGCAAAAATACAAAGGCACAATATTATATGAATGGTGGAAAACTAGGAAAAGGGGAGGTGCAACGAGACCTGGTTGTCATGGTTCATCTGTCACTGAAAATGGGCGCGCAGGTACAGCAGGCGGTACGAAGGCAAATGTTATGTTGGCCTTCATGTCTATGGGATTTGAACATAGAAGCAGGGACGTATTACTGCAGTTGTACAGGGCATTAGTAAGGCCTTCCTTGGAATATTGTATTCAGTTTTGGTCTCCTAGTCTTAGGAAAGATGTTCTTGCTATTGAGGGAGTGCAGCGAAGGTTCACCAGACAGATTCCAGGGATGGCTGGTCATTCATATGAGGAGAGACTGGATCAACTGAGCCTTTATTCACTGGAGTTTAGAAGGATGAGAGGCGATCTCATAGAAACATATAAGATTCTGACGGGACTGGACAGGTTGGATGCGTGAAGAATGGTCCCGGTGTTGCGGAAGTCCAGAACCGGGGATATAGTCTTAGGATAAGGGTTAGGCAATTTAGGACTGAGATGCGGAGAAACTTCTTCACTCAGAGAGTTATTAAGCTGTGGAATTCCCTGCTGCAGAGAGTTGTTGATGCCAGTTCACTGGATGTATTCAAGAGGGAGTTAGCTATGGCTCTTACGGTTAAAGGGATCAAGGGGTATGGAGAGAAAGCAGGAAATGTGCACTGAAGGAATGATCAGCCATGATCTTATTGAATGGCGGTGGAGGCTCGATGGGCCGAATAGCAGATTCCTGCACCTATTTTCTATGTTTCTATGTTTCTATATTACTCCCGACATAATGCCTCCTATTATCTTTCAGGTGGACAAATATATTTTAATTCCACACCTACTAACACTTTCCTAACTACTATGCACTTGTCTACGCCAGCGCTGGGATCTCCCAAACCTGCATTACAGCCAGAAACTCACACCCAATGCGGGTATATTATAGAACAATTATGGAGGATCTTCCTCAGCTTTCAGTCCATTGACATTAATGGGCGAAAGATTACGGGCAGTGCAAGCACTCGAGAATCACAGAATCAGAAAGCATATCAGGAGACTGTGTGGGTAGTCGTGCGACTGCAGACTGCTTGAAGTCGCAATAAAATTAGTTCAACTCCCCTGCGCTTTGCTCACAGACCAGCAAACTAGTCCAATTCAAATGTATATCCAATTCCCTTTTGAACATGATTATTTTTAAAAAGCTGTCAGCAGTGGCTCTGTAGTATAACACTCGCCTCTGAATCAGAAATTATGGGGTTAAATCCCCAACCCAGAGTCCTGAACACAAAATCTATGCTGACAATTTAATGCAGTACTGTCTGAGGTGCCGTCTTTCGGATGGAAGCGTGGCCCGTCTGCTCTCACATAAGGACATAAAAGTTCTCACAGCACTATTTCGAAGACGAGCAAGGGAGTTCGCCACAGTGTCCAGAAAAATATCCATTCCTGGAATAACATGATTGAGCATATTATCTACTATTTGCAAAACGTTGCTGTGCGAAAATTAACTGCCATTGTTCCTGTATTCCGGTACCTACTCTTCAAATGTAACTTATTGGCTGTGAAACATAGACACATAGAAAATAGTTGCAGGAGCAGGTCATTCGGCCCTTCGAGCCTGCACCGCCATTCAGCAAGATTATGAGTGATCATTCACCTCAGTACCACTTTCCTACTTTCTCTCCATATCCCTTGATCCCTTTAGCCGTAAGGGCCATAGCTAACTCCCTCTTGAATATATCCAATGACCTGGCATCAACAACTTTCTGCAGTAGGGAATTCTGCAGGTTAACAACTGTCTGGATGAAGAAGTTTCTTCTCATCTCATTCCTAAATGGCTTACCCCTAACCCTTAGACCTGATTCTGCATTTCCCCAACATCGGGAGCATTCATCCTGCATCTAACCTGTCCAGTCCCGTCAGAATTTTATATTTGGCGATGAGATTCCCTCTCATCTTTCTAAACTCCAGCATACACAGGCGGCCCAGTCGATCCAGTCTCTTCTCATATGTCAGTCCTGCCATCCCGTGAATCATTCTGGTGAATCTTCGCTGCACTCCCTCAATAGCAAGAATTTCCTTCCTCGCGTTGGGAGACCAAAACTGAACACAATATTCAAGGTGAGGCCTCACTAAGGCCCTGTTACGGTTAGACCTCCCTGCTCCTATGCTCAAACCCCCTCGCTATGAAGGCCAACATACCATTTGACTTCTTCACCGCCTGCTGTACCTGCATGCCAACTTTCAATGACTGATGTACCATGACACCCTGGTCTCGTTGCATCTCCTCTTTTACTAATCTGCCGCCATTCAGATAATATACTGCCTTCGTGCTTTTCCCAACAAAGTGGATAACCTCACATTTATCCACATTATACTGCATCGAGCACGCGTTTGCCCTCTCACCGAACCTGTCCAAGTCACCCTGCAACCTTTTAGCGTTAGACGTCCTGTGTTCTTGAAAGGAGCTTTTTCTGTGTTGGATCTTATTTCTTATTTATCGATTTTGCTTCCATGATCCTTTCAGGCAATGCATTCCACATCATAACAGCTAACTATGTAAGAACACATCTCCTCATTTCAATTACATTAAATATGTGTCCACGAACACTGTCCCTCCTGCCGACAGAAATAATGATTTTTTTTCGTTACTCAAAACCCTCAGAATGTTGAACCAATTTCCCCTGAACATTCTCTACTGTCTGGAGAACTATCCCATTTTCTGTCTGTGTCGTCAATTTTCATGTCTTTCACCCGCTGACCGCGAGGTTTGAATGAGACCTCACATCCGAAATACTCCATCCATACATGATCTCTTTCTTGCTCAGGTTAGGACATTTCTTTACGTTTTACCTTTAATCAACAGAATAAGATTAAGCAAAATGCATTTTAAGTTTGTCAAGCAATTTCCCCTTAGAAATGGGTCGAATTTCGTCCTTTCACGACATTATCACATTCATTGTTAAATAGTATCCATGACTTTGTTCCCTCTTGAATTGTCTATTCCAAAGCATTCCTGGCTGGTCTCCCATATTCTATCCTCAGCAAACGAGAAGTGATCCAAAACATGTCTGCCCGTGTCCTAACTCGCAACCAGTTCCAATCACCCACCACCCCTGTGCTCGCTGACCGACATTGGCTCCTTTTGAAGCAAAGCATCGATTTCAATCTTCTCATCGTTGTTTTCAAATCCCTCCATCGCCTCGCCCTGCCTAGCTCTGTAATCTCCTCCAGCCCCACAGGCCGCAGACATGTCTGCACTCTTCTAATTCTGAAATCATAAGTTTCGTAATTATAATCACTCAATCATTTGTTTCTCTGCCTTCTGTTGCCTCGGCCCAATCTCTGAAGCTACTGGCAGAAACCTCTCTGCCTCTTTGCCTCTGTTTTCTCGATCAAGACACTCTTAACACCGGCGACTTTGAACAACGTTTTGGTAACCTGCTCTAAGTTGTGCTTCTGAGTGTCGCCGTCGGTTTTTAAAATCTCACAATGCTCCTGTGAAGGGCATTGGGATGTTTCACTAAGTTAAAGACGCGTTTTTTTGTTAACATAATTTCACCGATCAGTATTTAAAAGCTGAAAACAAAATCTGGAAGATATTTTATTAATTCAATTGAATCTGCCTCCGTCTATTGATTTGTGCGACTCTTCCCACGTTTCTTCTCACCATGACCTCACTCTCCTGGTTACCTTTCTGTCGATCGGATCCCGCATTCCGTCGATTCCATCCAACTGGTTCCCACATTCTGCCAATTCAAGATCTGCACTATTTTCAAGAATATCCCCTCGACATTACAGGGATAGTGTTAAAATTAAATGTATTATTTGTCACACGAATTGTTGAGCGTACATAATTTGGATTTCGTGGATAGTACTGGTAATAAAATCAGCGCTTTATAGGTAACACTGCTCTGCAGCAGAGATTGATGGAAACCGCAATTCCAGTTTAGAAGCAATGATCGAAAATGTTGCTTTCTCTCCTCACAAAAAGGGATAAGTCTGGTGATGTAATATCAGTTTTACTGTTACTAGGAGTATGCGCTAATGGCTCAAATTCTTCACTTTTACAAGGAGGTCATTCGCAAATGTCGATAAATTCAAAATGTGAAATTAAAATTTAGAAGCAAAGCAGGGCAGAACATTTTAGCTCATTGTATAGCGGCATTCTGTGTGTTTACTATCGATTTTTCAGGAGGGTGATTCAGCACAAACCTGCACACATGGCGCAGAAATGCTGGATTGAAGAATTTAGATTCAAATGTACAGACGTGCACAAACACCCTGCTGCACTCTGAGAGTTGACGTCCACCCGTGACAGAGACGCGGAATGGCCTGATTTATTATGGGAGAACGGTACCGATCTGAACTGTGTGATTTGGAAGTTGCAGTAAAATATAAGAATATGGCTATAGAAAAAGAAGTAATGTTAGCGGTGAAAGTACTGGAGAGATTTCTCACAGATAATTGCTGATAAACGCCTAATGTTTTATTTCAATTCCAATTTTCAATATTATTATAAATTTATTACCTTTACTAAATATTACAAGGATTGGATATTGTGCACGATGCCGTTCAATTTAACGACTAGCAATATTAAATGCAAGTTTTAACTTTCTGATTGTTTCAAATTTCTCTTGAAGAAAATAACTCTTACCTAACTATTTCTGCTAATTGTTGAAAAAGGGCACGCGGAAGGTTCAGTTAAATTTGTGCCTTTTTCTGAATTATTAGTGATGCATTGTAAAATGTACTTTCTAACCTGGAACTCGCTACCAGCAATGGCACAAAGATTAGGCAATCATAGAACCACAGAATTATACAGTACAGAAGGAGGTCATTCGGTCCATTGTGCCGGTGGCAGCTCTTTGAAAGAGTTAACCGATTAATCTAATTCCTTTGCTTCTTGCCTACAGCCCGACAAAATTATATTTTTCAAGTAATTATCCAATTCCCATTTTTAATTTGTTGTTGAATTTCCTTCCATAATCCTTTTAGGCTATTCAGGTTGTGATATATCACTCGGCATTTATTTTTCCTCATCTAGTCTCTGGTTCTTCTATGAATTACCTTAAATATGTGTCATCAGTTACTGTGAAAACTGCCACTGGAAACAATTGTTTTCATGTATACTTGATCAAAACAGTTCCTAATTTGTATTCAACTTTTCTTCTTCACTGTTGTATGAATCTAACATTTATCATAAGCCTCTATTTTCGAACTTCAATACGAATTAAATAAAGGCTTTAATTTATGCCAAATAGTCCATTATGTGCACCGTTGTCAAACGCCTTTTGAAAGTCCATGCACACAGCGTCAACTGCACTACCAACCTCATCAACCAATCCTGTTGCTTCATCACAGGACTCGAACACATTAGTCAGCCAGAATATCCCTTTAACAAAGAAGTACTTGTTTTCATTGATCAATGAACCTTTTCCAAGAACTACGAACTTTTCTGTCTGATTTTTGTCTCTAAACGTTTCCACACGAATTTAGGCCGACAGGGCTGTCGTTGGCAGGTTTATTTCTCTCCCATTTTTCGAACGGATTATAATAGTTGCAATCCTACATTACTGTAGCACCACTCCCATCATGGAAGAAAAGAATTATAGACATTTACAGCACTGAAGGAGGTCATTTCGGCCCATGGTGTCCGAACCGGCAGAAGAATAGCTCTCCTGCCAAATCCAACTTTCAAGCTCTTGGTCCCTATCCCTGTAGATTACGGCACTTTAAATGCATATCCAAGTATTTTATGAATGTGGTGAGGATTTCCGCCTCCAGAACCTTTTCAGTAAGTGGGTTCCAGAATACCACCACCCTCGAGGTAAAATCATTTTCCCTCATATCTCCTTTAACTGTCCCCCCCAGTGTATTTAAAACTATGCGCGCTGGTTTTTGTCCCCTCTGCCAAAGGAAAAACATTTTCTTATATTCAATCTACCCAGGCCGCTCATAATTTAGTACAACATAAATAGGCCTCCACTCAGCCACATCTGTTCCAAAAAGAACAGATCCATGATCTCCAATCGTTCCTCATAGCCAACATTCTCTAGTCCAGGCAATATTCTTGCACATCTCCTCTGCACCGTTTCAAGTGCAATCATAAACTTCCTGTAATGTGGTGACCAGAACAGCATGCAGTACTCCAGCCGAGGCCTAACCAGTGGTTTTTAAAATTCAAGCATAACATCCATGCTCCATTAATCCATGCCTCGAATAATAAAGGCAAGTATATTATATGACTTTGTAGCAAACTTATTTACCTGGCCTGCTAACTTAAGGGATCTGTGGACCTGCAATCAAATTTCCTGTTTAACCTCTACAGTTTTGAGTTTCCTGCCATTTAATGTGTATTCTACTGTGTTGTTAGAACTCCCCAAATGCATAACCTCACATTTATCCGGATATATAATATTTTTCAATATGTTATTGTAAAGTGTCAGAAGCATTCTTTAAAAACCGTCTCGAGTACTGGTTCTGTCCGACTTCCCACAGGAATAGTGAAGGAGGCGATCCTTGCAATACAATACTAGACCATGGCCTTGACAAACTCCTAGTGGCCTAAATCCTCCACGACTGTCGGTCTTGCAGTAAGAATTAAAAATTAGGGGCGGGTTATAGTCTAAATGGCCCTTGGTATCTGCTCTGCTATTCAACAAGATAATTAAAACAAATACTCATTCATGGGATCTGGCCATCTATGGCAATGCCAGCATTTATTGTCCCTCCCGAATTGCCTTTGAGAAAATGGTAGTGAGACGTCTTCTTAAACTGCTGCAGTCCGTGCGATGAAGTGGTTCCCACAGTGCAGCTCGGGAGGGAATTCCAGGTTATTGTCCTAGCAACGATGAAGGCACGGCGATATACTTGGATGTAATGGTGATCCCTTGTGCCTGCTGCATTTTTTCTTCGAGGTGGTAGGGTTCACGGGTTTGGGATGTGGTGCCGAAGAAGCCTTTCCAGTTCTTGCAATACATATTGTCGGTGGAAAACTCTGCAGCCACTGCACGTCAGTGGTTGAGCGAATGAATATTTAAACTGGTGGATTGGGTGCTTTGTCCTAGATGATGTCGAGCTTCTTGTGTTTTCTTGGAGCTCCTCTTATCCAGGCAATTAGAGAGTACACCTTCATACTACTGACTTGTATCCTTTAGATTATGGAAAGGCTTTGCGGAGTTAGGAGTTCAGACACACACCGGAGAATCTGCAGCCTCTGACGTGCTATTGTTACCACAATATTTCTGCTCTGCCCCCGTTATGTTTCTGGTCAATGTTGACCACAGGATAATGGTTGTAGGGGATTCGGCGATAGTTATGCCATTGAGTATCAAATTGCGGTGTTTAGAATCTCGCTTGTTGGAGATACTGATTGGCTGGCAGTTGTGTGGAGAGAAAGTAACTTGTCACTTATCAGCCCGAGCCTGAATGTCTTCCACGTGCTCCGTACTACTGCTCTATTATCTGACGTATTGCGTCTGCCACTGAACAGTGCATTCATCATCGATCATCTCCACTTCTGAGCTAATGATTGAGGGAAATTTATTGATAAAGTAGCTGAAGATGGTTGAGCCTCGGACACGACCCTGAGGAACTCCGGGAGATATGTCCTGGTGCTGGGCATATTGAGCTGCAACCAACACAACCATCTTTCTTCCTTGCAGGTATGACTCCAGGCAAGTGGAGAGTATTAACCTGAATCCCATTGACTTCACTTTTACTCGGGCACCTTATTTCAATACTCGATTGTTTGCTGCCTTGATGTCAAGGGCAGTGACTCGCACCTCACTTCTGCAATTCCGATCTTGTATGCACGTTTGGACCAAAGCTGTAATGAGGTCTGCAACCGAGTGATCCTGGTGCAACCCAAACTGGGCATCGATGAGCAATTTATTCGTGACTCAGTGCCGCAGGCTAGCACTTTTGTTTTTTAATTTGACTCAATGCCGCTTGATAACATTGTCGACGACACCTTCCATCACTTCATTGATGGTTGAGAGTCGACTGATGGGGCGGTAGATTGAAAGATTGGATTTGCCCTGCTTTGAGTCCACAGGACATACCATGGCAGTTTTCCACATTTACGGATAGATGCCAGTGTTGTAGTTGTGTGGGAACCGCTTGGCTCGTGGTGCAGATAGCTCGAGAGAAAAACTGCAGCATTTTATCACTGCTCTCAGCATTTGATGTATGCAGTGCATTCAGTCATTTTTGATATCACATGGAGTGATTAGAATTGGCTGAACACTGGCTTCTTTGAAGGTGGGACCTTAGAAGGTTGGTTTCATGAATAAACCACTCGCCACTTCTGGTTGCGGATGTGTGTCAATGTTGCCTCCTTTTGGGTAGCACATTTTTAGGGAAGCCTGGTGCTTGCTCAGGGCATGTCCTTCAACACAATTCAATAATACAGGGTTGGTCACCTGGCTTGATGGTAATGGTAGAGTGGTAATAGTAGAGTCAGGGGTATGCCGGACTATGTGGGTACAGGTTGCGGTGTATTACAATTCTGCTGCGGTTGATGGCCCACAGCAGCTGATGGAATGTCAGTTTTAAGCTGCAAGATCTGGTCTGAACCGATCACATTTAGCACTGTGGTAGTGGAACACGACACGTTGCCAGGGGTACTCAGTGTGAATATGTGACTTCCTCTCCAAAGTGTCTGCTACAAAAGATGTCATGCACAGATGCATCTGCGACAGGCAGATTGATGAGGACGAGATGAATAAATGTATTTTTCGTGAAGGTTCTCTCTCCACCTGCTGCAGGCCCAGACTGGCAGCTATGCATTGGTGGTATCGAGCCAATCTTGATGATGGACATTGAAGTACACCATCGAAAGTATATTCTGCGCACTTTCTATTCACAATGCTTTTTATAAGTGATGTTCAAGATTGGGGAGCAGCTGTTTTCAGCTGAGGGTGGGGGAGCGTGGTGCAAGACAGAGATGGTGGTAATCTGCAGGATTATTCCTTGTTCATGCTTGACCTGAAGACATAATCATTCATGGGATCCAGATTTAATGTTGAGGACTCCTAAAGTTACTCACTCCTGTGTGTATACCCAATGTGCCGCCACACCCAGTGGGATTGTCATGCCTCCGGGACAGCAAACATAGAGGGAATGTGATGGAGGAGTCTGGGACATTGATTGAAATATATGATTCGATGAGTAGAACTATGTCAGGTTGTTGACTCAGCCTTGAATATATTCAACTACGCAGCATCGTGAGCTGTCGAGAATTCTAATTATTGACAATCCTCTGAGTGCAGAAATTCCTCCTCTTCTCAGTGTCAAACGGCCGCCCCTTATCCTGAGAATATACCCCTTAGTTAGAGAGTCTTCAGCTATGTCAAACAACCTTTCAGCATATTCCCGAAAATCTCCCCTCAAAATTGTATGTGTTTCAAAGTAATCATCTCTCATGCTTCTAAACTCCAGAGTGTATCGGCTCAATCTGCCCAACCTACCATCTCATCCCAGCATTCAATTTAATAGACATTTTTCCTCACGTCTCAGATAAGAATATGCTTATTCATATAAAGAGGCAAAAGCTGTGCACAGTTCTGCAGATGTGGCCTGAGCAAGTTCCTGTACAATTATAGCAAAATGTATTTACTTCTGTACTCAAATCCCTTGGACTAAAGGCCAACATGCCATTTTATTTCTCAATGGTTTAAACGAGCTATCTCTGTTTCCTTTACGAGGACACATATAGCTCTCCAAAAACACCAATATTTAATAGTCTCTAATCATATCAAAAATATCCTGTTATTCTTTCCTTCCTACCAACGTTAATAACGTCACATTTCCCGACGTCATATTCCATCTGCCAACTTATTGTCTACTCTCTTAATGGATATATATCCCTTTGCATTCTCTTTGTGTTCTGCTCAAGCTTTAATTTCCCAATATGATTTTTATCATCAGCAAACTTGGATACATTGCACTAGGTCCAATCATCTAATCATTATTAGTCATTGTTAATAGCTGAGGTGCAAACATTGGATCTTTTGGCATCCCACTAGTTACAGCCTGCCAAACTGAAAATGACACGTTCGACCCAACTCTCTGTTTTCTGTCTGTTAAACAATCCACTATGCACGTTAATACATTAGCCCAAACTCAAAGCACCAAAATTGCATAACGTTAATTTTGTGTGGCACCTCATCGAATGCATTTTTGAATTATAAATCTATTACATCCACTAGTTCCACGTTATCTAGCCTGCCAATTAGTTTCGCAATAAATTCTATCCAATTTTTTAAACACGATATCACTTTCATAAAAAAAGGCAAATTCTGACTAACGTTCTTTTTATTTTCTAAGTAACTTTTTGCCACTTCCTTTATAATGCATTGCAGCATTTCGCAACACCTGCCATCAGGGCAACTGTTCCTGTTTCCTCTCTCTATCCTTGCTTGGATAGTGGCGTACATTTGATACCTTCCAATCCGTTTGGAATATTCTACAATCTAGAGAAATATAGTTGATCACACCAAACTCCACAGCCACGTTTTATCGAAACTTAGGAGGTAGGCCATCATGTCGAGGGGATTTGTCAGCTTTAGTAGCTTTAGTTTCTCAAGAGCGTTTTCCTCTACTGATCGAAAGTACTTTACGTTCATGACTTTTAACAGACCCTCAGTTCACCTCTATTTTTCGAAGATTTTTGTGTCCTACACAGTGAAGTTAGATTTCAAAACAATATTAATTTAAAGTCTACAATTTCCTTATTGCACATCATATTTCCTCCTGTCTTGACTTACTTTGCTACTGTCTACCTATTCACATAATTACCATAATTCTTACAATCGTTTTTTGTGATATTTCTTGATGGTTAATTCTTATATTGCAAACCTGACACTGACACACAGCAGTGCCCGCCGATCACCAAAATCCATGGCGTGCCCTTGGACAATGTGGAACATTTTCCATACTTCGGGAACCTGCTATCAACAAGGGCAGACATCGTTGACGAGAAACAACACGGCATCCACTGTGCCAGCACAGCCTTCGGAAGCGTGAGGAAGAGAGCGTTTGAACACCAAGAACTCAATCTTGCACCAAGCTTATGTTCCGCAGAGCAGTAGTGATATTCGCCCTCCTATATGACTCAAATACGTGAATCATATACAGCAGACATCTCAAATCGCTGGAGAAGTACTACCAACACTGCTTCCACAAAATCCTGCAAATCGATGGGAGGATACACGCACCAACGTCTGTGTTCTCGCTCAGGCCAACATCCACATCATCGAAATTCTGACCACGCTCCACCATCTCCGTTGGGCGGGCCACATCTTCCACATGCCGACCCGTCTACTTAAGCAAGCGTTCACTACCCAAAACTCCGATACGGTAAGCGAGCCCCACGTGGGCAGAGGAAACGTTTCAATGACGCACTCAAAGCCTCCTTGATAAAGTGAACCATCACCACCGACACCAGAGAGTCCAGTGCCAATACTTCATTATTGCATGAAGAGCACATGGGAGGGTGGTGACCAAATCGATCACATTACGTAGCGCAAGCAGAAATCAAGTATAAACAATGGAAGGAGCGTGCGGCAAACCATGCTCCCCACCCTCCTATTTCTTCAACCATTGTCTGCCCCACGTGACAGTGACGGTAATTCCCACATTCACAATACAACCACCTGAGAACTCACTTGCACATTGGAAGCATGTCCTCCTCGATTCCGACGGACTGCCTATGATGATGATTTTCTCCATTTTCATTAACTTGTTGGTCATCCTTTGAAAGTTTCTAAAGCTCTCCGATGCCTCATGCTTACTGTTACTTTTGCATCATTTAAAATTTCGCAAAAGTGCGATACTATAGTTACCGCATTTAGATAGCTACGGATGGAGTTTGTTGTTCTCAATAACATGTATATTCGTTGGCAATTTTGGAATATTTCTTGAAATGTTTGCCACTAGTTTTCATCCATCATACTTCTTAATCTAGTTTCTAAATCCACCAAATGCAGTTCGCCACTCATATATATGTAATTGGCTTTAATAAAGTTTCGTGTTTTAATTTCATACTTAAGTGTTCCACTCTGATAGCGAAGTGACATTCTATCACATTATGGTTGCTCTTCCCCAGATGAAGCTTTACTACCTGATTTTTAGTTAACCCTGCATCATTACACAACATAGATCATGTCCCCTGTTTGTTTCCAATGCAAATTGTTCTTGAAATCTTCGATGAACGCATTCCTGAACTAGTTTTCCTCCAGACTAACTTTGTCAATTTCCATTGTCCAGTCTATGTGAAGCTTAAAATTCTCCACAATTATTGTATTACCTTTGTAAAAAGCAACTATTATTTTCTGATTAATACATAGTGCAACGGTGTAGCTACGATTTGGTTTCCAATAAAATTTTCCCCGTAGCTATTTCTGACCGTGTTTTTTTCTTATCCCGACTGACGTTGATTCTACTTGTAAATGATCCGAGCAAAAATCCTTTCTCTCGACTGTCCTTGTCCTCTTTAATTTCAACCATATTCCCTCTCCTTGTCCATTCTGAATCTATTTTCAAAACTCAACAACACTGGAATATGGCTAAACCTTGCTAACCTAGCAACCAGGTCGTTGTAATGGTTATTAGCCCAAATCCATCTATCTCTATTTGTGCCACTAATTTATCGCGCAAGTTACGAAGGCATCGAGCATTTAGATCAAAAAGCTTCAATTTTAATGTGTTACCATAATTCCCTGCTTTCATCATATTCACTGATGTACTTTTACCTTTAACTTTCTGTTTCTTTCTGGACACTCAATTTATCGTTATCGAAATCGCTACATGCTCCATTCTCTTGATTTCTCTCCAGATTTCTAAATTTCCCCACAGCTGACCCCTCCTGCCGTTTTAGTTTAAAGCCCGATCGACAGAGCCAGTTATGAGATTCGCCATCCTTAGCCTCACAGATAGAAAATGTATTGTGCCTGTTTAGGTTTTCTGAGCAGCCTCATTTTCTATGTTACCTGTGAAGCCCCTATTCTGTACAATGTTAGTTAAAACAACTCGGTTCTGATATTGTACCTCTCCACGAGTTTTGATAGAGGTCTGGCACAAAATACCCAAGGACTTCTTCCCATGTTTCAACTGCTGCGACAATAGTGTTGACACTACATTTGTTGCACTGAATGTATATCCACTTCTGCGACGTTGTTTTACTCGACTTTTTTTGCACAAATGGTGTACCTTCTCATGTTCATTTGTATCACTGATAGTGTACCTGCTGGTGCTGATCCTACTTTTGTCGCACTTGGCGTGTACCTATTGCTGTTATACTAATAGTTACCTTAGTAACTTTGTACAGGTGATGCACTGACTGTTGGGACACCTGTGATAACTGGAATAGTGCAGCTCCAGTGTTGAACCTAAACGAAATCTTGTTGTACAATTCTGTCGATACATGACCGGTGTTAAGTCTTATTCTCACACTGCTAACTCATGTAATACATTTTGCAAGAACGTATGATTAATTATCCAGAACATATTTCTGTTTTCTGAAGGCTGTACTTATCAGCGCACCTCACATCTGCTTTGTTTTAATCAAAAAAAATTTCCGAGTACAAAATGAAACTTCAATCCCTGGGATTTGTTATGATCCATGGAGCATTTGTCTTCCCATTAATATCACTGAAAGTTACAGTCAACCTATTTCTACTGAGTGGCAAATGCACAGAGCCAGTTATCCGGATCGTTAGTACATTTCACTCAGATCTACTCCTTACTCCATCCTTCCGTGTTTTTCTCCCCTGGTCGACAGCCTCTGTTAATCAATACATTTCGCTAGTCCCCGGACCCAGTTTTTTATCCGGCCAGGCTGAATTCACCATTCATCATCTCTGTATTGATCATTGAGTGACAGTAAGTCTTTCAATCATGGAAGGTAGGTGTCCATAATACAGCTCTGCATTGTTCGAAACATGTACATGCATATTGAAACAGCAGGATCTGGGATTATCATTTGGAGCAATAAAGTTGCGTTATCGTTTTACCCTGGTAGAATTTACGATGCTCAGGCTTGCCATCTATTGCTGATGTCAAGCTAATTCAACGAACTTGCCACTCCGAGCTATTATAGCCCAGTCTACTGTATCAAGTAATACAATTTATCACCTTGCCCAGTTAATGAGCAATGTGTTGCAGTGTTGATGCAGTAATGCTGATTTTGATCGTTACCTCATTGGTGTAATGCATCGCCGAGTTGATGTGCAACTGGAGAAATCGTGAGGGGAGATTAGCGCCATACTTATACTCGCGACTGAATTTCCTTCCTTTAGTGGAAGGTGAATCGAGGACTCTCATTCGCGCTTGCGATCTCCCCTACACGATATTCTTCTGCATTCTCTTCTCTGCCGAAGGTTAATGCCCAAAGATGAAAATGCTTGATATTCAATGCGAACATTTCAGTGAGATATCTTGAATTAATAGAGCATTAGTTAAAAAAGATACTGAAGAAATGAGGAAGAAACCAACAAACTAATATTCAAAAACTTAATCCGTAAATGCCTCTAAAAAATCAGGTATTCGGGGGAACTCGACAGAAGTGAAAACATAATTTACAGCGTTCAACGTAGAGCATTTTATTATGGCAGTAGATGATAATTTAGTCAGCCAATTACATTTATGAGCTTTTGAACACATCTGCGCAAGATAGACCGGCGTTGAAGTGATGAACCGGGATGACCTGTGTTCGACCTGTATTGCTACCATCAGTGCCGATTTAAGGCCAATGGCAATACTAAAAACTTGAGTTGCAATTTGTGATGCAAGTTTATTGCTGAAGTCGGTACTGCAAGACCGTATCACTACCAACAGCAAGTTATCTGTGGTACTGTGAGACCACAATCAATACAGCTAGGCAGTGCAACGTCATTATTAATTATGAGTGACGTACACAGCTGTTGTGAAAAAGTCACGTCACAGGGATGAAATCACATCCTATTCTATATTTCTGTAAGGTAACAATGACTGATGCAAAAGTAGCATCACACCATTTAAGTTGGAGTATGCTCAGCGTCACATATGTTATATAAAGATGATCATCACTAAGATAAAGTAAGGATAATGTCATCATCAGCACTGCTCCAGCACGGCGATAACATGTTGGCTGACATAGATATAATGATTATGCAGGGAATAGAATGTGGCCATGGTGAACTCCTGGACTAGTTTTGATCGCCTGTATGGGTCGGAATTTCGCCAGATTTGTTGCCCCAAATTGGCCTGGGTTTTTAGCTGTTTTTCCCCTCTCCCAGGAGATCACATGGCTTCAGTTGGAATGGAGTGCAGAGTGTTTCTGTGTGAGTGGTGTACTGGTTTGGCTTTATGCTCTTTACCTTTCCGCCACTGTTCAAACGTTTATATGTAACCTTCAGTGTTGATGACCAAGGGTCGTGTGGCTCTTTGTCGGCCGGAGCAGACACGATTGGCAGTGAATTTGTATGTTTCTATGTTTCTATAATGTGAACTGCAACAGCAGGGCAAAGAGAAACACTGGCATATTCGTACCAAAACGTGAGAGGCATCATCAGTTAATATAGAACCTTAACGTAGAGAAATTTGTAATGTGCTTCACAGAGCTCTCAGATAACCTTTGGATACAGCAGCGAATAACCGGAAACTCGAGTTCAGATATTGTTTTTTAAAAGCATATTAAAGAAGCAGAGGGAGGAAGCCAATTGAATGACCTGAGAGAGTAAGCACTGCAGCCACGGAGCACCGGTGGTGGAAGGACTGAATGTTGAACGTGGTGGATGGGGTGAAAATCAAGCAGGCTGCTTTGTCCTGCAGGTTCCGAGCTTCTTGAATGTTGTTGGAGAAGCACTGATCCAGGCAAGTGGAGATTATCCAATTACAATACACTCCTTACGTGTGCTTTGTAGAAGTTGCAAAGACTTTGGAGAGTTCGGGAGGTGAGACACTCACCACAGAAGTAACAGCCTGTGATCCGCTTTCATTGCCACAGTATTTATGTGGCTGGCCCAGTTAAGGTTCTGATCATTGATAACCACTAGGTGTTGACGGTCATGAATTCAGTCATGGTAGTACCTTTGAATATGAAGGGGAGGTGGTTAGATCTTCGTAATTTGGAGAGGGTCATTGCCTGGCACTTGACTGGCAAAAATGCTACTTGCCACTATAAGCCCAAGGCTGAATGTCGTCAATGAGCTGTTGCATGTGGGCATAGACTGCTTCATTTTCCGATGAGCTGCGAATGGAACTGAACACTGACAATAATTAGCGACCATCAATACTTCTGACCTTATGCTGGAGGAAAGGTAATTTATGAAGTGGCGGAATGTGGTTCGGCCTCGGATAGTGCCCTGAGGAACTCCATGAGCAATACCCTGTGGCTCGAAAGATTGACTTCCTACAAACCACAACGATCTTCACTTGTGCTAGGTATGACACCAGTCATGGGAGAATTTTACTGGGAATTGTTGATGCCACACCCTGTCCAAAGCAGACTTGGTTTCAAGGTAAATCACTGTCAGCTCTCCTTTGAAATTCAGAAGTTTTGTCCATATTTCGACCAAGACTGCAAAAAGGGCTTGACCCGAGTGGTCCTTGCGGAATCCAAAGTGAGCATCTTTGAGAAGGTTATTGATGATTAAGAGCTGTTTTATAGCACTGTCGATGGCACCTTCCATAACTTTGCTGCTGATTGAGAGTAGATTTATGGGGATGCAATTGACAAAATTGGATTTGTCCTGCTCTTTGAGGACTGGACTTACCTGGACGGTTTTCTACATTGTCGGGTAGTGTTGTAACTGTACTGGAACAGTTTGTCCAGAGTTGCAGTGAGTTCTGCAGCTCAAGTCTTCCAGACAACTGCTGGGATAATGCCCTTGTACATACACTTTCATGCATCCCGTGTTCTCAGCTGCTTCTTGATCTCACGGGCTGTGAAAAGAATTGGCTGCAGTCTGGCTTCGGGGATGGTGGTAACTAAAGAGGAGGGCGGGATTACATCCCACTCGGAACTTCTTGCTGAATATTTTTACAAAAGCTGCAACCTTGTCTTTTGCGCTGGTGTGCTCAGCTCCACCATCATTGAGGATGGTAATTGTACTCCTCCCGTCAGTTATTAATGGTCCACCACCACGGAAGACTGAATGTGGCAGGACTGCAGAGCCTTGATCTCATCCGCTGGTTGTGGGCTCGCTGAGATCCGTCTATAGCATACTGCTAGGATTGTCTTGATTGCATGTTGTTCTGTTGCAGCTGCCCCTGATAGGCTCCTCATTTTTTAGATAGATCAAGTGATGCTCCTGATATGCTCGTCAACACTCGTGAATGAAGCCGGTTTGGTCGCCTGACTTGATATTATTGGTAGAGTGAGGGATATCACGGGACATGTCATTACTTATTGACATGAAACACATTTCCTCTGCTGCTCATGATCCAGAACGCCACACGAACGATCAATTCTGAGTTGCTACATTTTTTTCTGAACATTTGCCAATTAGTGCCGAAGTATTGCTAGATAACAATGGAGTAGGTCCTCAGTGTGAATCTGGGACTTCGTCTCCATCATGATTGTATGGTATTCATTGCTAACAATGCTGTCATGGGGAGATGCTTCTGCGATAGTTTGATTGGTGCGAACGAGGTGAAGTCGCTTGATCCCTCGTGTTGAATCACCCACCACCTGCTGCAGGCACAGACTGGCAGCAATGTCCTATAGGATTCGGCCAGGACGTTCAGTACTGGTGCTACAGAGACAGTTTTGATGATGGATATGTAAGTCTCCCATCCAGAGTACATGATGAGTCCTTGCTACTCGCAATGCTACTTGCAAGTGGTATTCAACATGCAGGAGTGCTACTTCATCAGCTGAGTCAGTGTGCTCGCTATTAATTATCAAGAGGTATCCAGCCAATGCTTAACCAGATCTCTTGAAACTTCATGTGAAAATGTTGAGGACTATCATGGCCAGTCCCTCCCTAATGTAAGCCACTGTGCAGCAACCTAGGTTGAGTCTGTCCAGCTGTTGGGACAGGGCACACCAGGGATGTTGATGGAGAACTCTGGGACATTGGCTGAAAGGTTTAAATCTATGAGAATGACTATACCAATGTGTTGGTTCATTGCTCTGTAGGACAGTTCTCCCAATTATGGAGTAATTGGTCAGATGGTGGAAAGGAGATATTGCAGGGTCGACTGGGCTGATTGTGCCTTTGTCATTTCCAAAGGCGGTGCTGAGATTAATGCTGTTTGTTCCATCCAATTTGATTCGTATTATTTATTGCGGAGATTTGTTACAACTGAGTGCCTTGTTGGGCCATTTAAGAGGACAGTTAAGAGACAACTACGTTACAGTAGTTTTCCAATCATATATAGGCTGGACCAGCTAAGGAAAGCAGATGCCCTTCCCAAAAGTGAATTGGAGAACAGATGCGTTTTGACCACAATCCTCTAGCTTCATTGTCAGCATTATTGATTGCAGCTTTTTATTCCAGCTTTATTTGCTTTACTGAATTTGAATTCCACAGCTGTGTGATGGACGTCTGGTTATTAAGCCAGCACTCTGGTTAACTGATCCTGTAACATAATCACTATGCCACCGTCCCAGTCTGCATTGAGCACAAGCAGACTAAGCACAGCATCACGGTACAGGAACCAATTCAACTGGGAGGAACGAAAAGAAAAGTTGCTGTGGTAAGAGACAGTATCGTCATGGTGCTAGATTCTGGGCCCTGCAGCCGTGAGCATAATTCCCGAAGGCTGCGGTGCCTGCCCGTTGACAGGGTTCAGGATATATCGTCGCAGCTGGAGAAGAATTTGGATTGGTATGGGGTGGAACCAGTTTTCGAAATCAACGTTGGAAGCAACAACATCGTCAGAACTAGGAAGTAGGATCAGCTGAGAGAGTTTGAGGATCAAGGATCCAAATTAAACACCGAACCACAAAGGTGATAATAGCTGGATTGTTAAGTGAGGTTTGACAAATTTTCAATTGGAAGCAGATCGAATAAGGGCCTTCGATTGATGGAACACTGGCAGCAATACTGGGGAAAGAGGGAGCTGCTTCATTGGGAAGTCTCGACTGACACCGGGCTGGGATCAGTGTCCTGACGAATGCAATATGTAGGGCTGCAGATAAGGCTTTAAACAAAAAAAGCCTCTGGTGTCAGGGATGGGGGTAATGTAGCAACCTGAAGAGAAATGTCGAGGCAATGTAGCAGTGTAGCGATTTGGGTGAACATATGAGTGACACAAAGCGACAGAGAGTTTAAAGGCAACAAGGCTTCAGCGAATTAAGCTACGAATGAGGTTAAAATGTTAAAATTGAAATATCTTTATCGAGTGCACAAACCTTTCGCAAAATGAAAGAACAATTAGTGATATAAATAGAGATAAGTGGGTTTGATGCAGTAGACATTTCGGCGAGATGGTTGGAAGGTGATCAAGGTTGGGAAATATTCCAGGGTACATGACGTTTCGACAATTACAGCAGAATGGAAAAGGAGAGTGAGTGAAACCGAATAATAAAAGAGTACATGAGGGCATTCGTGAGGAAGGATATTACCTATGAAGATCAGGAAGTACAATCAGTATGTGTGGAGATAAGAAAAAACACGTTTCAGAAAATACTGGTGGGAGTACTTCATAGGTCTCCTAAAATTAGCTGCACCGGTGGACAGAGTAGTAATCAGCAAACATTGTTAGCTTGTCACAAAGGTAATGCAATAATTACGATGAACATTATTTTTCATATAGAAAGCGCAAATAAAATTGAAAAAGGTAATCTGGAGGACGAGTTTAGGAATACGTTGCAGGGAGTTTCTAAAACAGTACGTCATGGAACCAACCAGGGATCAGGGATTTTCGAACTTGTATTGTGGAAGAAGACATCGTTCATTGGTAAACATACCGGAAAGTTTCCATTGTGGAATATAGATCATAAAATGATAAATGTCGCATTGGGTTTCAGAATAAAATACTTAGGTACGAAACTAGAGTGATAAACTTAAATAAAGACAATTACACACATTTGAGGTGTAAGCTGACTTGGGAAATTTAGAACCGAGATGAAGAAGTTTGGTGGTAGATAACCACTGATAAACATTTAAAGAAATATTCCGAATTTGTAAACGAATATACATTTTATTAAGAAATAAAAACTTCATCCTTGGCGAAATAAATAAGGTATCGATAGTATCGCACTAAATGAGTGGCATATAATCTTGGAACAATTTTTACAAACATGAATATTCGGAGGGCTTTAGAAACCATCATATGATGACAAAAAAGTGGATAAAATGAGGAAAATAAAATTAGAAGTCAACTAGCAAGAAATATAAAGAGACATTGTAAGAAATACTGTGATTGTATCAAAGATAGAGGATAGGAAATGTAAGCATTGGTGGCTGAGAGAGTAGAAGTTAAAATGGGCAATAAGGAAATGGCAGAGATATTAAACACATATTCTTTCTATCTGCCTTCAGAGTAAAGGACAAAAAACGCACAGACAATATTGAGGAACCAAGGTGCTAATACGAATGATGAATTTAAAGTATTTTTGATGTAAACAAACGGTACATGCGAAACTAATGGGAATTAAAGCCGTCAAATCCCGAGACATGATGGCTTAAATCCAAGGCTTCGAAAAGTGTTGGCTACGGAATTAGTGGCAGCATTCGCTGTGATCGACCAAATTTCTCGAGGTTCTAGAATAACCACACCGAATTGAAAGGCAATGAAATATTGAGCAAAGAGGGCGATCAAAGCCAGTTAACCTGATGGCAGTTGTTGGTAAAATTCCTGATTCCATTATAAAGTAAGTGCTAAAAAGCTATTAAGAAAATGAGAGTATTTGCAGGCAGATTCGGCATGTTTTTACGAAAGTGATCTCATGTTAAACAAATTGGTTGGAGTTTTGTGAGGATGCAGCTAGCAGGGTAGATAAAGAGGAATCGTTGTATGTAATATATTTAGAATTCCATAATGGATTCGATGAGGTGCAACACCAAAGTATGTTGCGCAAGATTTGTTCTCTCGAGCATGGATAGTCGATTCATTACTGGACAGAAAGCAGAGAGCAGGGGAAAAAGGGTCATTTTTCAGTTGGCAGGCTAAATGTCTGGGGTGCCGCAAGGGCCACTGCATTTGCGTCAGCTATTACCAATTATTTCTAATGAAGTAGATGATGGGACTGAGAGCAATATATCCACATTTGCTGATGATAAAAAGATGGATGGAAAATTAAACTGAGATTTAAACGCAAAGCGATATCGATGGATTAAATAATTGGACAATAAGTTGGTAGATGGAGTATTATGTGGGGAAATGTGACGTTATTCACTATGATACCAAGATAAGAAAAGCAGAATATTTTACAAATGATTAGAAACTATTCAATGTTGGTTTTCAAAGAGATTAATGTGTCCATGCACAGGAAACAGAGCGAGCTGGCGTGTAGGTATAGCAAGAAATTAGGAAATAATATTGCATGTTGTTTTTTATTGCAAGAGAGTTGCAGTGCAAGAGTAAGGAAGTCTTGCTACAATTGTACAGAACTTTGCTGAGGCCACTCCTGGAATATTGTGCACAGATTTGGTCTCTTTTTCTGCAGAAGGATATACTTCCCTCAGTGGCACTGCCAAAAGGTTGACTGCATTTATTCCCGTGATCAGATGGTTTATGAGGAGACATTGGCCAGATTGGGCCTATAAGCTCAGAAGATTAGAAGAATGAGAGATGAGGTCAATGAAACGCATACGATTCTGAGGGGTGATGATGCAGTAGATGCTGCAGGATTGTTTCACGTGGTGGAAGAGCCTTTAACTCAGGAGCATAGTTTCAGGATAACTGGTCGGCTATTTTGGATTGAGAAGTGGAGGAATTCCTACACTGAGAAGAATGTGAATATTTAGAATTGTTTACCCCAGATAGCTGTGGATGCTGAGTCCTTTGAATATATTCAAGGCTGTGACAGACAGATCTTTTTTTTTCTCAAGGGGAATCAAGGGATATGGAGATCACGTGGGAAAGTGGAGATAACGTAGAAAATCAGCCATATCGGCAACTGTAGAATAGTGGTAACTTCACTGGACGATTATAGACCAGGAATAATGATGCCGAGAAGGCTTTCAACTTCCACGGCGGCAGCTGGCGAATTTAAATGCAGATATTTAAATAAATCTGGAATTTAGTAAAAACTTCTATCAATAATGTTGGCGATGAAATTACTGGATTGTTGTAAAAACCCATCTTTTCACTAATGTTACTTAGGTGAGGAAATCTTCCGTCCTTACTCGGTCTAGAGGAATCCAGATCTACAGCAATATGTTTGACTCTTCGCTGCCCTCTGAAATGGCCGAGCAAGCCAATCAATTGCATCCAACCGCTAGAAAAAACAATAATAAAAATAAAACTGGATGGACCTCCCAGCATCGACCTCGGCACATTTGGGAAATTGTGCTTAAATTGGGAGAGCTGTCCTACAGAATAGTCAAGCAACAGCCTGACATATTTATACTCGCAAAATCATACCTTTCAGATAATGTCCCAGACTCGTCCTTTATCATCCCAGGGCATGTCCTATCCAATCGGCAGAACAGATCCAACAGAGGTGCAGCAGTGGTATACAGTCAGAAGAGCGTGGCTTTGGGAGTCTTCAACATCGACTCTGGTTGACAAGAATTCTTTAGAATTTAGGTCCATCATGGGTAAGGACACCTCCTGTTATTACTATCTGCCTCCCTCCCTCAGCTGAGGAAAAATACTTCTCCATGTTCAACACCACTTGGAAGAAGCCCTGAGAGTAGCAAGGGCACAGAATGTACTCTGCGTAGGTTATTTCAATGATCATCAAGTGCAATTCTTTAGCACGGCTACATGGCTGCGAACTGAGTCTGTAGGAGGTGCTGAGTGAACCATCACGAAGATGAAACAGACTTGATATCGTCCTCACTAATCGACTGCCACAGATACTTCTGTCGATTACAGCCATCGCACAGTCATTCAGCAGATGAAGTACTATTTTAACACTGAGAACACCATCCATCGTGTTGTGTGGCACTAGCAGCGTGCTAAATTGGATCGATTCAGACCAGATATAGCAGCTCAAAACAGGGAATCCAAGAGGCGCTCTGGACTATCAGCATCAGCAAATTGCTCGACATTGTAATTAAGCCAGGAGTCCAACTCTGTTTGAATCAAATAATTACAAGAGCATGCCAGCAGCAGCACCAGACTTACCTAAAAATGAGTTCCCAGCTTGAGAAAGATGAAACTTAGGATCAAATGCTTACTACAAAGCGGAAGCAGCATGCTATAGGCAAGGCTATGCGATCCAATAACGAACAGAGCAGACAAAAGATCTGTATTCCTGCCACATCCAATCGTGAATGATGGTGGACCATAAAAGAATGGGAGAAGGAGACTCGATGATTATTCCATCGCCAATGATGGCGGAGCATAGCACATGATTCTTAGAGACAAGAATGGAGCGCTTTCAACTATGTTCAACCAGTAGTGACGAGTGGATGCGCCAGAACTGCATCCTCCTCAGTTCACGACCATTACAGCATCCAGTGTTCAGCAAAATCTATTCCCTCTGCATGATATCATGAAACGGCTGAGTGCACTGGATAGAGCAAAGGCTTTGGGCACCGACAACATCCAGGCAGTGTATTGAAGACTTTTTCTCCAGAACTAGATTCGCCACTGTTCCAGTGCAGCTACAATACTGGCATCTAACCGACAATGTGAAAACTTGCCGAGGTATGCCCTGTCCAGATATTGCAGGATAAATCCATTCATGACAATTATCACCCAATCAGTGTACCCTCAATCATCAGAAACGTGAGGGAATGTATCGTCAACAGTGCTATCACGTGACACCTAGTCACGAATAATTTGCTCACCAATGGCCATTTTTGGTTACACCAGGAGCAGTCGGCTCGGTGCAAACATGGAGATAAGAGCATAATTACAGAGGTGAGGTGCCAGTGAGTGCAATTGACATCAAGGCAGCATTATACCGAGAGTGGCAACAAGGCGCCTGGGTCAAAATGAAAACAATGGGAATCAGGGTAACATTCTCCACTGGCTGGCGTCATAACTAGCAGAAAGGAAAATGGCTGTGGTGCTTCGAAGTCCATCATCACAGCCCCAGGAAATCTTTGCAGAAGTTCCTCAGGGCAGTACCCAAGGCCGAAACATTTTCAGCTTCTTCACCATTAACTTCCCTCCATCATAATATCAGATTTTAAAATGTTCGCTGATGACTTCACAATACTCTGTGCCAACTGCTCTGATAATGGAGCAGTCCATGCCCGCATGCAGCAAGACCTGGACAACATTCAACCGAGGGCTGATAAATGGCAAGCAACATTCTCTCCAGACAACTGTCAGGCAATGACTATCTCCAACAAGCGAACGTCTTACCACCGCCGTTTGATATTCAACGGCGTTACTATCGTCGAATTGCCCAGCATCAACATTCTGGGGTCACCATTGACCAGAAACATAACTGGACTGGCTGCATAGATACTGTGGCATCTCAGAGGATGGGTATTATGCGGCGAGTGTCTCAACTCTTGACACTCCAAAGCCTTTCCACCATCTATAACTCAACTGAAAAGTGATTAAGGGATTATGGGGAGCGGGCAGGTAAGTGGATGCAATATCAAGATAGCATCAGCTGTGATCATATTAAATGGCGCAGCAGCCTCAAGGGGCCGTATGGCCTACACCTGCTCATACTTCTTATGTTCTTATGTCTCATAAGGCACAAGTCAGGAGCATGCTTGAATAATCTCGACTTGCCTGGATGAGTGCAGCTCCAAGAATTGTCATGAAGCTCAATACCATCCATCTCAAATCAGTCCACTTGATTAGCACCCCATCCAGCACCCGGAAAAATCAATCCCTCCATCAGCAACGTGCCATGGCTGCAGTGTATACGACTTACAAGCTGCACTGCAGCAACTCGAAACGCATCTTCTACAGCTCCTCCCAAATCTACCTCCTAGAAGGACAAAGTAAGCAGGCGCAAGGGAACACCACCCACTCCACGTTTGTTTCCAAGTCACCCACCATCCTGATTTGGAAGCATATTGTCATTCCTTCATTGTCGCTGGGTCAAAATCCTGGAGCTACCTCCCTAAAAGCAGTGTTGGAATCCCTTCACCACATGGTGCAAACGTTTAAGAAGGCGGCTCCCCACTATCTTCTCAAGGTCAATTAGCAAATGGCAATCAATGTTGACCTGGCCAGCAACGACCAGATGTCATCAATGAATATTAAAAAAATATTTCTGATTAAATGGCAAAACAGGCTCGAAGAGCTGCTCTTAAACCATTATGTTCTGCAGAGTGGCATTAGCACCAGTACTGCAATATTTGACTCAAGGACTGTTTGAAAGGAATCAGGCCATTCACATTGTGTAAGGATCAAGTCATGTAATGCAAGGATAGCTGTCTTCACTATTCCTGTGGGAATTCGGTCCAAAACATTATTGCAAGACAGCATTTTCTACTTGTAAATAATGCTTCGGATGCTTTCCAATAACAACTTCAACCATTTGATTTTAAGGTGACGTATTAGATTTTAAGAATCTACTCACCTGAGCCTATTTGTTAAGTGACTGTCACTAATGCTAATTAAGATCTCACCAGAATTTTCGCACTGGAGGATTGATGAGTGTATAAATGTAGGTTCCCTAACTTTGTCTCAGCCGTGCGGTAACAAGTTTTTCAGTCTTGCAGAATTCATATTTTTGCACAGAAAATGGGACAACCATCTATTCTACTGTTTAAAGAAATTTACTACCCGATTCTCGTAGCCGTCGGTGTGCCCGGTGAGCCATTGCCTGTTTGTTAATCGGTGTTAACTGTCTCTCTGTTCTTACAGAATGTTGCTTCAGGTAATGTTTTTTATAGCTGTCGGCATTACACGGTCGGTAGCGACTGGAACCAAATCTTGTACCTCGTGTCAACGCTCTTCTTGTTTCCCGTAATACAATAATCTGACTGAAGTTGCAATGTTATTTAAAGGTCCAACACAAGGATCTTAGCGGATTTCTGGGTGGCTTGCAACACGGTGAAGAGTGAGCACTGCAACACCTCATTAAAATGTATGGATCCGTTTCCCTGGTAAAGTATCCAATACTAATCATGTTCTCGCAGTGGTCCGTGTTGATAATCAGAATGAGTGGAGTAAAACGCTCATCCTAGATATTGTAACTTTATTCATACCATCTCTGTCTTTCTTACAGCCAACTTCATGACAATTGTGATTCTCTCTCGAGCAAGCTGTAGCCTTTCCGAGTGCATCTATGTCTACATGGTGGCCATGGCCACAGCAGATCTCCTGGTCTTGAACATCAATGTAATAGTGTATCATATTTTCAATTATCACTTTCCACTTTCCTTCTTGTCCCAAACTCCTGTGTGCACGTTCATTCTATACATCGCTACTGTAAACATCGATCTATCTGTTTGGTTCACCGTCTCCTTCACATTTGATCGATTTGTAGTTATCTGCTGCCAAAGGTTTAAAACAAATTATTGCACTAAAAGAACAGCAGTCACCGTTATAATAACATTCTCGGTCTTGATATTATTGAAGAACATTCCCATTTTGTTTGTGTATGAAGCTCAGCAAATAATTAATAATATGCAGTGGGGCTGCCGGCCAAGTGTGGCTTTCTTTGCATCACCTCCAGGTGCAGCGTACTTCTGGTTTCACACAGTCTGGGTAGTTTGGCTTCCTTTTGCTTTAATAGCCTTGTGTAACTCCTTGACAATCCGACGCATTTTCGTGGCCAATAGAGTCCGCAGGAGACTACGGGGTCACAGCAGTGAGAAGCAATGTGATGCAGAGACAGAGAACCGAGTCAAATCCATCATTTTACTATTCACTATATCGGGCAGTTTTATACTGTTGTGGCTGACAGCTGTCATTAGCTTTTTAACTACTGGACTGACAAACGTCAGTTATTATCGAGGTGACCGCACAAGCCCAGCGTATATCGCGACTGAAACCGGGATTATGATGAAGCTTTTGAGTTCCTGTCTCAACCCGTTTATTTATGCAGCGACCCAGAGGAAATTCAGAGAAGTGTTGAAGAAGATGCTGACTTCTCCATGGATACTGATTCTAAGATGTGTTAATAATGAAAGAAATACGAACTAGAGCTCGCCTTTGAAAAATAAAATTCACTTTGAGCTGAAGTTACAGCTTAGACTAAGGTTTATCTCTTTACAGCTTTATCAAGATGGTTGATGTAAAATCTCTCAGGTAGGTGACATTTTGTCTGCCACTTATGGCATTTCACCCAACCTTGACGCAGGGCTTCCTCAGTCCATTGGTTGCTGATTCCTGACAAATAAGGACCTTCTGCCTTAAGTATGAAAATAGTCAGTGATAAAGGACCTTTAATAATAGTTGATCAAACGATTTAATATCTGACAGAGCGGCGAATTTAATTTGATTCTACCTTGTGAGTGGCAGGAATATCAACTAGATTTAGGATAAGATTCGATGGTTTAGGACTGCTGGTGACCTTACTTTTTCTCTGTATTTTGCTGAAAATGTAGCACGGAATGATTGCAGCTGCACCGACCCCTTCGTCCTGTCTCCTGGGAAAAAGGAGTGCAGCTGCTTTCTCCTTTAGTGTTGCACTTTTCCACCAGTTTTGAATGTTAATTGATGTTACGTCGTTTTACCTGAATTTTTCCTGACGTTTCCGTTGCTGATAAATCGTCGAAGTATGGCCAGCAGTATTAAAATTTAATTGTAAATCTAGCATCGGGAATATGCCTGCTCTTAATCTGAATCTGCGAACTGGATCGACAGGTAAAACTGTGTAAAAATTGAAATAAGCAAAACAATAGGGAAGTTAATTCAACGGTCGACATAATGTTACAATTATTGAGATGCAATAATCCCCTGTCTGTTTTGGTGCACAGGATTACATAGGATACAAGACAGAGAGTAACATTCGGCCCAACCAGTACATGCCAGCGTTTATGCTGGACTCGAGCCTCCTCCTGTGTTGCCACATCTAAATCAATCAGCATAAACCTTTATTCCCTTCTCCCTTATATGCTTATTTAACCGCACCTCAAATACAAATATACTATTTTTTCAACTTCTCTCTGCATAGCGAGTTCCAGATACTCACCACTGTTTGAGTAAAGAATTTCTTCTGAATTCAATATTTGCTTTATTGTTGACCAACTCGTGTTGATGGCCTTCAATTCTGCTCTTCTCCACAAGTAGAAATACACTGTCTGTATCTACTGTCTCAAAATTGTTCATAATTTTAATAATCTCTTTTAGGACACGACTCAGCCTTCTCTTTTCAGCAGAAAAGAGATCCCGTCTGTTCCTCGTTTCTTGGTATGTATACACTCACAGGTCTGGTATCATCCATGAAACTCTGTTTTGCATCCTCTCCAAAGCTTCTATATTCTTTCTTATCATATTGGAACCAGAATATTTCTCCAAGTAGTCCAAGCACTTTCGAACCATGTATCGATACAAGTTTAGCATAACTTCACTTTTTTTCAAATCTATCACTCGAGAAATAAACACTAGTGATTCCTTTGCTTTTTAGGGCCTTGATCACCTTTGTTGATACTTTTAATGACTGGTTTATTTGTATTCCGAGATTTACTTTCTCATCTACCCCACCCAGACTCTCATCCTACAAGTAGAAACATAGAAACATAGAAACAGAGGTGCAGGAGTAGGCCATTCAGCCCTTCGAGCCTGCACCGCCATTCAATATGATCATGGCTGATCATTCCTTCAGTACCCCTTTCCTGCTTTCTCTCCGTACCCCTTGGTCCCGTTAACCGTAAGAGCCATATCTAACTCGCGCTTGGATATATCCAGTGGACTGGCATCAACAACTCTCTGCGGCAGGGAATTCCACATGTTGACAACTCTCTGAGTGAAGACGTTTTTCCTCAGTTCAGCCCTAAATGGCCTACCCCTTATCCTAAGACTATGTCCACTGGTTGTGGACTTCCCCAGCATCGGGAACATTTTTCCTGCATCTAACCTGTCTAGTCCTGTCAGAATCTTATATTTTTCCAAGAGATCCAATCTCATCCTTCTAAACTCAGTGAATAAATGCGCAGTTGATCCAGTCTCTCCAAATATGACCGCCCAGCCATCCCTGGAATCAGTCTGGTGAACTTTCGCTGCACTCCCTCAATAGCAGGAACGTCCTTCCTCAGAATAGGAGACCAAAACTGCACACAATATTCCAGGTGAGACCTCACTAAGGCCCTGTACAACTGCAGTAAGAGCTCCCTGCTTCTATATTCAAATCCCCGAGCTATGAAGGCCAACATATAATTTGCCGCCTGCTGTACCTGCGTGCCCACTCTCAGTGAATGAAGAACCATAACACCCAGGTCTCGTTGCACCTCTCCTATTCCTAGTCTGCCACCATTCAGATAATATTCTTGCTTCGTGCTTTTGCTTCGAAGTAATAAGTGACTTCCACATTCTTCCAAACAAATATAATTCCTCACATTTAGCTGCGTTGAAATTAATTTGTCAATTATATGCCGATTCTTCAAGTTTATTAATGTCCTCTTGTAATTTGGTCCTGTTCTCCTCAGTATTGTGTACTACTGCTGTCCCCAACCAAATCTGGTATCATGTACGAATCTACAAATTGTCTTTTTGATTGCAAGTTCTATATCCATAATATAGATTGTGAAGAACAGTGCTCCCAGCAATTGTGCTTGTTGAACACCACTAACCACCTTCTGCCACTTTGAATAGCTATCATTTTACGCCAACTCTATGTTTTCTCTCTTTCAGCCAGTTAGCTAAAGTTTGTACTACTTAGCCGCTGACTCGAAATTCAGTGACCTTATTCATTAGCTTGTTACTTGGTAACTGTTGTAGGCATGAGACACCTGTTGAATATATCAAAACACTCGGTATTAGGCACCAGCTGAATTTATCTAAACTCATATAAGTTTAAAGTGGCCACATATAAAATGGCTGTCCAAGCATGATGGGAACCCCATTAGTCAAGTAATGAACTGGGGCTGACCGAGCAATGACCGAGCAATGACCCTGTGAGGCCCACTACCAGGAATGCCTTGGATACAAGATAATTATAACAAACCATTATAGTACACTGGTATAATCAGTGACTTCACACAGCCGAGCCCTGAGGAACAGAGATAAGTGGAGAACCTGCCTCACATAACGAGGTCATTAATCAGCCCGAGCTGACAAAAACCGAACATACAGCCCCTGAGGTATCAGGGGAATTCTATTTGGTTAAAGAAACCTATATGTAATCTATAATCTTTATGATTGTTTTGTGTCCAGCCGAAGTGGGCTGAGTAACTGTAAGGAACTATTGTAAAACATATAAATATCGATGAGTTTCTTTGTTCATCGGAGAGAAGTGCCTGGATCCAGTCCTGAGGCTTCCTCCCCGCATGCAAAAATAAAGGCCGCATTGGCGTTGGAACCGATTCTGAGTGTTGAGTGATTCTTCTGAGAAAACATTCAGATGAACAATAGGCAGTACATCGGAATCGAGGAAGACTTGCTTACATTCTAAAAGTGAGGTCTCAGATGGCTGTATAGTCCTATGCGACAATTACAGTCTCTTTCAAAGGTGGGAAAGGAAGTGGTTGCAGGAAAAAATGAGTGGGGCGCCTGCTTTTCCGCACGCTCCTTCCAATGTCTGTGCCTGATTTCTGCATGCGCTCGACAAATTGTTTCGACGTGCTCAGCTCGCACCCCGATGCTCTTCCTCCATTTCGGGCGGCCTTCGGCTACGGACGTTGGTGCGTCTTTCCTCCAAGTGGATTTGCAGGATCTTGTTCTGTGTTGGCCATAATTTTCCAGCGTTTTTCGATGTTTGTATCTGGTCCACGACTCTGAGCTTTCTAGCAGAGCTGTTATCACTACTAGCTTGGTGTAAGGTTTGAGGTCATGGTCTTCAAACACTCGCTTCCTCAGGCACCCGAAGGCTGCACTGACACACTAGAGGCGGCGTTGGACCTCGTCATCGATATCTGCCCTGATCAATAGCAGGCTCCCGAGGTATGGAAAATGTTTCACGTTGTCGAAGGCCGGGCCGTTGATTTTGATGATCGGGGGCAGCGCTGTGTTGTGGGATCAGGTGGGAATATAAGAGTCAAATAGCAAGAAACATAAAAAAACGATTGTAAGAATTACTGTAATTATGGCAGAATCTACAAAATAGAACTGGTGGTGCAGACAGCATAAATTGTGACATGGTATGAGGAAATTGCAGAGATTTTAAACAACATTCTTTGAATCTTACTTCACTATAGCACATAAAAGGGGTAGAAAAACAGTGGATAACTAAGGGACTAATAAGAGTGATGAACTTAAAATACTTTTGATCAGCAGAGGAAAACGCATTTGGGAAACTATTGGGGCTAAAGCCAACAAATCACCTGGACATGATGGCCTACATCCTAACATAATTTAAGAGCAGGCTGTGGATTTGGGTGCAATCAACCGAAATTCCCTGGATTCTAGAATGGTCCCAATTGATTGGAAAGCAACAAATATACCCCACTATCCAATCAGGGATGGAGAGGGGAAACAGCTATTGCAGGCCAGTTCGCCTGATTGCAGTTATTGCGAAATGCTTCAATCCATTATAAAGGAAGTGGTAAAAAGCTACTAAGAAAATGAAAATATTATTAGGCAGAATCTGCATTGCTTTATGGAAGGGATATCATGTTTAACAAATGTAATAGTTTTATGAGGAAGCATTCTGCAGGCTAGATAAAGTGGAATCAGTGAACATAATATATGTTTAATTCAAAATGCATACGTTGATGTTCCACAAAAATGATGTTGTGCAACACTGGTGCTCATGACTTCGTGGGTAATGTATTGGCAGAGATAGTGGATTGGTTAACGAAGAGTAAAGAGATTTGGGACAAACGGGACTTTTTCTGTATGGCAAGCTGTAACGAGTGGGATTCCACAAGGGCTACTGTTACACCTCAGGTATTAACAATGATTAATAATGATTAGATGAGGTGACCTAGTGCAGTGTATCCAAATTGGCTGATGCTAAAATAGAGATGGGATTTAGGGATTAAGCAAGTGGGCAATATGCTGGCAGGTGGAGTACGATGTGGGGAACTGTGACGTTATTCCCTTTGTTAGGAAGAATAGAAAAACTGATTTTTTTGTAAATGATTAGAAATTATTAAATGAAGGTGTTCAAAGAGAAGCAAGTGTCCTATAGAAACATAGAAACATAGAAATATAGAAAATAGGTGCAGGAGTAGGCCATTCGTCCCTTCCAGCCACCGACACATGTCCAGCCACCGATACATGTAACAGAGCGTACTGGCATGCAGGTAGATTAAGCAATTAGGAAAGAAAATGACATTTTGCAAGAAAGTTGGTGTAGAAACATCGAAACATAGAATAAAGCTGCAGGAGTATGCCATTCTGCCCATCGAGCCTGCACCGCCATTCAATGAGTTCATGGCTGAAAATGTAACTTCAGTACCCCATTCCTGCTTTCTCGCCATGCCCCTTGATCCCCCTAGTAGTAAGGAGTACATCTAACTCCTTTATGAATATATATGGTGAATTGGCCTCAACAACCTTCTGTGGTAGAAAATTCCACAGATTCATCACTCTCTGGTTGCAGATGTTTCTCCTCATCTCTGTGCTAAATGGCTTAACCCTTATCCTTAGACTGTGACCCCTGGTTCTGGACTTCCCCAACATTGGGAACATTCTTCCTGCATCTAACCTGTCTAAACCCGTCAGAATTTTAAATGTTTCTATGAGATCCTCTCTCATTCTTCTGAACTCCAGTGAATACAAGCCCAGTTGATCCAGTCGTTCTTGATATGTTAGTCCTGCCATCCCGGGAATCAGTCTGGTGATCCTTCGCTGCGCTCCCTCAATAGCAAGAATGTCCTTCCTCAAGTTAGGAGACCAAAACTGCACACAATACTCCAGATGTGGCCTCACCAAGGCCCTGTACAACTGTAGCAACACCTCCATGCCCCTGTACTCAAATTCCCTCGCTATGAAGGCCAACATGCCATTTGCTTTCTTAACCGCCTGCTGTACCTGCATGCCAACCTTCAATAACTGATGGACCTTGACACCCAGGTCTCGTTACACCTCCCCGTCTCGTAATCTGTCCCCATTCAGATAATAGTCTGTCTCTGCTTTTACCACCAAACTGGATAACCTCACATTTAACCACAATATACTTCATCTGCCATGCATTTGCCCACTCACCAAACCTATCCATGTCACTCTGCAGCCTCATAGCATTCACCTCACAGCTCACACTGCCACCCAATTTATTGTCAATCGAAAATTTGGAGATACTTCATTTAATCCCTTCGTCCAAATCATTAATGTACAATGTAAACAGCTGGGGCCACAGCACAGAACCTTGCGGTACCTCACTAGTCACTGCCTGCCATTCTGAAAAGTACCCATTTACTCCGACTCTTTGCTTCCTGTCTGACAACCAGTTCTCAATACATGTCAGCACATTTCCCCCAATCCCATGTACTTTAACATTGCACATTCATCTCTTGTGTGGGACCTTGTCGAAAGCCATCTGAAAGTCCAAATATACCATATCAACGGGTTCTCCCTTGTCCCCACGACTGGAAACATCCTCAAAAATTCCAGAAGATTTGTCAACCATGAATTCCCATTCAAATATCCTTGCTGACTTGGACCTATTTTGTCACCTTTTTCCAAATGCGCTGCTATGACATCATTAATAATTGTTTCAATCATTTACCCACTAGTGATGTCAGGCTGACCGGTCTCTTATTCCCTGTTTTCTCTCTACCTCCTTTTTTGAAATATGCGGTTACATTGGCTACCCTCCACTCGATAGGAACTGACAGAGTCTTTGCCATGTTGGAAAATGACTGTCAATGCATCCGCTATTTCCAAGGCCACCTCCGTAAGTACTCTGGGATGCAGTCCATCAGGCGCTGGGGATATATCGGCCTTCAATCCCTTCAATTTCCCCAATACATTTTCCCGACGAATAAGGATTTCCCTCAGTTCCTCCTTCTTACTTGACCCTCAGACCCCTTTTAGATCCGGAAGGTTGTTTGTGTTCTCCTTCCTGAATACCAAACCAAAGTACTTGTTCAATTGGTCTGCCATTTATTTGTTCCCCGTTATGTCTAATCCAGATTCTGACTGCAGGGGCCCTACGTTTGTCTTTACTAACTTTTTTCTCTTTATATATCTATCGAAACTTTTGCAGTCCGTCTTAATGTCCTCTGCAAGCTTCCTCTCGTACTCTATTTTCCCTGCCCTAATCAAAACCTTTGTCCTCCTCTGCTGAGTTCTACATTTCTTGCAGTCCCCAGGTTCACTGCTATTTCTGGCCAATTTCTATGCCACTTCCTTGGGTATAACACTATCCCTGATTTCCCTTGAAAGACACGTTTGAGCCACCTTCACTTTTTTATTTTTACGCCTGACAGGGATGTACAATTGTTTTAGTTCATCCATGCGGTCTCTAAATGTCTGCCAGTGGCCATCCACAGTCAACCCCTTCAGTGTCATTCGCCAATATATCCGAGCCAATTCACGCCTCATACCTTCAAAGTTACCCTTCTTTAAGTTCTGGATCAATGACTTTGAATTAACTGTTTCATTCTCCAACCTAATGTGGAATTCCACCATATTATGGTCACTCTTTCCCAAGGGGCCTCGCACAACGAGATTGCTAATTAATCCCCTCTCATTATACAACACCCAATCTAAAATGGCCTCCCCCCTAGTCGGTTCCTCGACATATTGGTCTGGAAAACCCTTATGCACTCCACGAAATCCTCCTCCACCGTGTTGCTTCCAGTTTGGTTAGCCCAATCGTTATGCATATTAAAGTCACCCATGATAACTGCTGCACCTTTATTGCATGCTTCCCTAATTTCCTGTTTGATGGCCTCCCCATCATCACTACGACTGTTTGGAAGTCTCTACATAACACCCACTAACGTTTTTTGCCCTTTGGTGTTCTGCAGCTCTACCCATATAGATTCCACATCATCCAAGCTAATGACCTTCCGAACTATTGCATTCATCTCCGGTTTAACCAGCAATGCTACCCCACCTCCTTTTCCTTTTATTCTATTCTTCCTGAAAGTTGAATACCCATGGATGTTGTGTTCTGAGCCCTGATCATCCTGGAGCCACGTCTCCGTAATTCCAATCACATCATATCTGTTAACATCTATCTGCACAGTTAATTCATCCAACTTATTGCGGATACTCCTTGCATTAAGACACGAAGCCTTCAGGCTTGTTTTTTAACACCCTTTGTCCTTTTAGAATTATGATGTAGTGTGGCCCTTTTTGTTTCTTGCCTTTATAAACTCGGCCTTACACTATTGCTTTTTACTTTTCTACCATCTGTTTCTGACACCATATTACTTCGCCCTATCTCGCTTCATAGGTTCCCATCCCCCTGCCATATTAGGTTAAACACCACTCCCGAAGTGCATTAGCAAATGTTACCCCCAGGACATCATTTCCAGTTCTGCCCAAATGCAGACGGTCCCTTTTGTACAGATTCCACTTCCCCCAGAACTGTTTCCAATGTCCCAGGATTTGAATGCCTCCCTCTTGCACCACTGCTCAAGCCACCTATTTATTCTAACTATCCTGCTCCCTCTACTCTGATTAACACGTGGCACTGGTAGCAATCCAGAGATTACTGCGTTTGAGGTCCTACTTTTTAATTTAACTCCTAGCTCCCTAAATTCAGCTAGTAGGACCTCTTCCCGCTTCTTACCGATATCGTTGGTACCGACATGTGCCACGACAACTGGCTCTTCACCATCCCTCTCCAGAAGGCTCTGCAGCCGCACCGAGACATCCTTCACCCTTACACCAAGGAGGCAACATACCATCCTGGAGTCTCGGTGGGGCCGCAGAAACTCCTATCTATTCCCCTTACAATAGAGTCGCCAATCACTATAGCTCTCCCACACTTTCTCCCACCCTTCTGTGCAGCAGAGCCAGCCACGATGCCATGAACTTGGCTGCTCTTGCCTTGCACTTATGAGTCATCCTCCTCAACAGTACACAAATCGGTGCATCTGTTTTGCAGGGGGATGACCGCAGGGGACCACTGCACTACCTTCCGTGCACTTCTCTTCCTGCTGGTATTCCATTCCCTAGCTGGCTGTGGACTATTAACCTGCGGGAAAACCTACTCGCCACACGTGCTGCTCATGCAATTCTGAGCATTGTCGATGCTCCAGAGTAAATCCACCCTCAGCTCCAACTCCACAACGCGGTCCGTCAGAAGCTGGAGCCGGATACACTTCCCACACACGCAGTCGTCAGGGACATCGGAAGTGAGCATATCACGTGAAGAGCTGTCCTGTCATGACTTAACATTTAGATAAACTTAATTTGGCAACAACACTGATAAAGTTTACTCACTGTTACTGAAGAGAAAACAGAAAAACTACTTACCAATCATCAGCCGATCACTTATCCCCTTGGCTGTGACGTCACATTTCTGTTTCTTTCTCCTTCGTTTCTGCCCTCTCCCTGTAGCTGAACCAGCACACCTCTCGCGGCCTTTTGTCGGCCTGTCGATGACCCCGTACTCACGTCTCTCCACGCACCTCCCGTTGCCTCTCGCGGCCTTTTGTAGGCCTCTCGCTGATCCCATACTCACGTCTCTCCACGCACCTCCCGACGCCTCTCGTGGCCTTTTGTAGGCCACGCGCTGACCCCGGACTCACGTCTCTCCACGCACCTCCCTACGCCTCTGGCGGCCTTTTGTCGGCCTCTCGCTGATCCCGGACATGAGTAAATAATCTTGCTGCAAATCTACAGGCCCTTGAGAAATATGCACAGTTTTTGCCGCTTAACCTGAATAAGCGTATAATTGCCTCAGAGGTGGATCGTAAAGTTTGACTAGGTTGATTGCTGCGATGAGCTGGTCGTCGTCTGAGGAGAGACTGGACAGATTGGACCTATAATCTCTGGAGATTCGAAGAATTAGAGCAGATTACAATCAAGTCAAGGCAGCAATCGATCGAGTATGGCAACAAGACGCCCTAGTAAAACTAAACTCAATGGGATACTGGGTAAGAACATAAGAATATAAGAAATAGGAGCAGGAGTAGGCCATACCACCTCTCGAGCTTGCTCCGCCATTTAATACGATCATGGCTGATCCGATCATGAGATCAGGTCCACTTCTCTGCCCGCTGCGATAATCTCTTAATATATTATCGGTTAAGAAATTATCTATCTCTGTCCTAAATGTATTAAACGCCCCAGCGTCCACAGCCGTCTGAGGCAGCAGAATCCACAGATTTAAAACCCTCTGAGAAAAGAAATTCCTACTCATCTCAGTTTTAAATGGGCGTCCCCTTATTCTAAGATTATGGCCCCGAGTTGTAGTCTCCCCTGTCAGTGGAAACATTCTAGCTGCATCCACCTTGTCAAACCCCACCATAATCTTTTATGTGTCGATAAGATCACCTCACATTCTTCTGAATTTCAATGAGTCGAGACGTAACCGGCACAACCTTTCCTCAATAATACAATTCCCTCATCTCCATAGGCTGGAGTCATACATAGAACAATGGAAGACGGCTGTGGTTGTTGCAGATCAATATTCACAGCCCCAAGACCTATCTGCAGGAGGTTATCAGAGCAGTGTCCTAGGCCTAACCATCTTCAGCTGCATCATCAATGATCTGCCCTCCATCATATGAGCAGAAGTAGAGATGTTCGCAGAAGAATGCACAGTATTCAGTGTCATTTTCTACTCCACAGGTAATAGATCATACCATGCCTGCATGCATCAAGATCGAGATGCCTTTCAGGCTTGGACTGATCAGTGGCAAGTGATATTTTCTGCACGCAAGTGCTAACCAATGAGTAGCTCCAACAGGCGAGAGTCTAATCACCATCATTTGTTACACAACAGCATTGTAAAATTTCCTACAATCGCCATCCTGGGGATCAACATTGAGCAGAAACATAACTGGACCAGCCACCTAAATATTTTAGCTAGAGGAGAAGTTCAGAGACTGGGTATTCTGTGGCGCCTATCTCAACTCCTGACTGCACAAATCCTTTCTATCAACCTCAAGGCCCAAGTCAGGAGTTTGATTGAATAATCTCCACTTGCCTGGAAGAGAGCAGCTCCAACAACACTCAAAAGACTCGACACCATCCAGAACAAAGCAAACCATCTCACAGCTGGACATTGACACCTTCCATCACCGATGTGCAGTGGTGTAGTGTTGCATCTACAAGAGGTACTGCAACAACTCGAAAGGCTTCTTCGACAGCACGAACCAAATCCGTGAACTCAGCCACCTTGAAGGACAAGTGTATCAGGCACAAGGGAACAACATCACCTCCAACTTCCCTCCAACCTTCACACCATCCTGGCTTGGAAATATATTGCCGTTCCTTCATCGTCGCTGTGACAAAATCCTGGCACTCCCGCCCTAACTACACGGTGGGAATCGCTACATCACACGGACTGCATTAGTTCAAGAAGGCATTTCACAACCATTTTCTCAAGCGCAATTTGGGCTGTGAAATAAATGGTGACATTGAATTGGCCACCCAGAAACCATGAACTAATAATTTTTTTAATGTTCTTATTGAATGCTGGAGCGGGCACGAAGGGCTGTATAGACTATTCCGGCCCTTTATTACTTTGTTAATATGTTCTTCAGACTGACGTTATCAGCAGTACAGGAAGACTGACTCTCTTGCAGGAGTTAGAAACATAGAAACATAGAAAATAGGTGCAGGAGTAGGCCATTCGGCCCTTCTAGCCTGCACCGCCATTCAATGAGTTCATGGCTGAACATTCAACTGCACTAGGACTGTGTCAAGGGCTTGCTCAAGTTGCCTTCACAATTCCTGTGGGAAGTCAGTCAGAACAAGTACTCGAGACAACTTGTGAACAATGGTCTTTGTTGATGGCTTTGGGGAATTCTAACAACGCAAGGGGATACACGTTAAATGGCACGACACTGAAAAGTGTAGATGTGAAACGGGAGCTTCTAGTACAGGTCCACAGTTCCCTTAAGGTAGCGGGCCATGTAGATAAGATTGTTAACAAGGAATATGGAATACTTGCCTTTATTAATCGAGGCATGGAATATAAGAGCATGGTCGTTATGCTTGAACTGTATAAAACACTGTTTAGGTCATGGCTGGAGTAAAGCCTGCAGTTCTGGTGACCAGATTACAGGAAATATATAATTGCACTGGAAAGGGTGCAGAGCAGATTTCGAAAAATGTTGCCTGCATTGAGAATTTTGGCTATGAGGAAGATTGGAGATGCTGAGTCTGTGCTTATTTAGATAGATGTGGCTGACGGGAGACCGATTTCAGGTCTATTAAATTATGAGCAGCATGTATAGATTCGGTAGGAATTACCTGTTTTCCTCGGCATAGGGGTCAACCACCATTCGGCATAGATTTAAAGTAATTGGGGGGAGAGTTAGAGGAGATATGTGGGGAAATGTATTTACCCAGAGTGTGGAGGGGTTCTGGAAATCACTTACTAAAAGCGTGCTGGAGGCGGAAACCCTCACCACATTTCAAAAATACATGGATGTGCAATTAAAGTGTGGTAATCTGCAGGGATATGGACCAAGAGCTGGAAAATGGGATTCGCCTGGATAGCTCTTGCTCGGCCGGTGCGGACACCATGGGCAGAAATGTCCTTCTTCCGTGCTGCAAGTTTCTAAATTTCCATGATGGGAGTGCTAATACAGAAATGGAGGATTGCAAATATTGCACCTCGTTCGATAAATGGAAACGAGATAAGCCTGACAACTACAGTTGTGTCAACTTAATTTCCTGTGAAAACGTTCAGAAACAAATTAAGACCGAAACTTTAGTAGCTCTTGGATAAAGTGCATTGATCAAAAAACCCAGCACGGATCTGTTAAAGCGAAATCCTGGCTGACAAACTTGTTCGAGTCCTGTGGTGAAGCAACGTAGTTGATTCATGAGATTGGTATTGCGGATCATGCTTTGTGCATGGACTTTCCAAAGGCGTTTGACAACGTAGCACATGATAGAATTGTTGTCAAAAATTAAAGCGTTTATTTTTTTCATATTGAAGTTCGAAAATGGAGGCTCATGATAAATATTAGATTCAGATATCAGTGGAGAAACAAGTTGAATAAAAATTATGACCGGTTTTGATCACATATATATGAAAATAATTGTGTCCAGTGGCAGTATATTCTGTGACCAGAGAACATATATTTAAAATAATTGGTTCAAGTGCCAGAGGCTACATGAGGAAAAACAAATACCTAGAGATTTATCACAATCTGAACACACTGCCTGAAAGGGTGATGGAAGGAAGGTCCATAATAACTTACAAGATGAATTGGATGAGTACTTGAAAAATGTAATTCTGGCGGGCATTGGCGATGTAGCAGAGGAATGAGTCTAATTGTTTATCACTTTCAAAACGCTGGCACGGGCGCAATGGGCCGAATGGCCTTCTTCTGTACTGTATAATTATATGGTTCTATGATTGTATGATCTTTCTGCCATTGCTCGTAGCGAGTTCCAGTGTACAGGGAAACTTTATCAAAAGCTGCACTAATAAAGTGGAGAGAATGATTGTTGTAAGCGGATATAGAATCTTGCGTTAACTTTGGGAGATGTGGTCTCACAGTGATGAACTCTGACAACCGATGAAGGCACAAATTCACCTGAATATTCGGCGATGCCTTTCTGAACAATAAGCACAAACACTTCGGTAAACGTTATTTCCTTCAAGAGATATTTGAATCAGTCAGATAATAAAAAAAATATTACTTTTATTCTTCATTTAATTGCAGCACTATAAACAATTCCTATGATATTTAGAAAAGGTAATACATTCATAATAGCATTGAAAATTGGAATAGAAAAGAGGTTATCAGCAATTATCTGTGAAAATATCTCCTGTACTTTCACCGCTAACATTACTTCTCTTTCTGGAGCCAGATGCTTATATTTTGCTGCTACTTCCAAATCACGCAGTTCCGCCCAGTACATAAATGCCTATTCAATATTAGGATCTATCACGGGTGCACTACAGCTCCCAAAGTGCAGCAGGGTATTAGTACACATCAGTCCGTTTAACACTCAATGCTTCAATGCACCATAACCACGGCTCTATTCCTCTTTAGTCCAATTGCTCAGTGATGTGTTGAAGGAGTGAATAAAGAAAATCAGCTTTCCAGCTTTCCAATAACGGGATCTCCACGACTTGGGATAATACGTGGATTCACAACACAGGACATTCCGGGCCCCTTCAAAACAAACCAACAGAATTACGCTGTGTGTACTTCAACAGAGCGCACATCACTGGGTCTGCAGTTCTTGATTTTTTAATGTAGCGACAGACTCCACAGACCATTCCATTAACACCTGTGACGTTGATTAGGATAAATTGGTAGCTTAACAATGTAATTTTAAAGAATAAATTTCCTATTCATGCTTTCTAAATTGCAGTAAATGTAGTGACAGGAGTACGCTGCTAAAAGCAGTATTTTTCATGCAATTCACTTGTTTCAAAATAATTTTCTTGCTTTCTTCGTTTTTTCATCATGATTGATAACCTCCTCACATCGAAGTTGATTAATTTACCTTTACCTGTGTTACACAGAACATCTGTTTACAGAAGAGGGATCAACATTCGACAACATGGTTGACGGTTTTAGAGCCATCTGCATAGGTTTGTGCTGAATCACCTTCCTGGTAAATCAGTAAATAACATGCAGAATGCAGTTACCCAATGTGCTGAAATTTTCTGCCTGGCGTCGCTTTCAATTTTAATTTCACGTTTTGAATTTGTCGATATTTATGGATGAACGCCTTCATAAACACATCTGTGCTTTCTCATCGTTGCAGTTAAACTGATATCTGGAGTTATCCTGTTCGCTAAGGAGAGAAAGCAACATTTTTTCGAAACGGGAGTTTTGATTCCCAATATCTCTGTTGTTGAGCTGTGTGAGCAATAAAGTGCAGACATATCCTTTCTAACATTATATTGCCAGAACTGTCCATCAGTCCAAATGAGGTAAGCTCAACATTTTCTGTGACATAAATAATACATTTCATCTAGAAATCTATCATTATAATATTCGAGGGTCGATTCTCAAACACAGTGGAAATCATGAACTGGCAGCGTGCGGGAACCCATCGGATCAAATCCGCGGAATGTGTTATCTGATAGATAGAAAGGGAGCTAGGAGAGGGGACCACGATGATAACGAATGCAGGAAGAGTCGAGCAGCTCAATTGACGGAGGCAAATTCACCTGAATTAAGAAAATATGTACCATATTTTGCTTTCAGCCTTTATATACTATTCGTTGAAATTATGTTAACAACAACAACAAAATAATTTGTATTTATATAGTGTATTTAACTTAGCGCAACCTCCCAATGCCCTTCGCAGGAGTTTTATGAGATGCAAAAATTGACACAGAGCCGCATAAGGAAAAATTAGGGCAGTGCACCAAAATCTTGGTCTAAGAATTAGCTTTTAATGAGTGTCTTGAACGAGAAAACAGAGGTAGAGAGGCAGAGGTTTCGGCGGGAAGTTTCAGAGATTGTATCCAGACAACAGAAGGCACGGAACACAATGATAGACTGATCATAATTATGAAGCTTAAGAGGTAAGAATTAGAGAAATGCACACATCTCTGCAGGCTGCAGGGCTGGTGGAGATTACAGAGATAGGCAGGGCGAGGCAATGAAGGGATTTGAAAGCGGGGATGAGAATTTTGAAATCGATGCTTTGTTTCAACAGGAGTCAATGTAAATCAGCGAGCACAGGAGTGATGGCCAAGTGGAACTTGGTTCGAGTTATGCCACGGGCAGCCAAGTTTTGGATCACCTCTCGTTTGTTTAGGGGAGAATGTGGAAGGCCAGCCAGGAATGTATTGAAATAGTCAAGTCACGAGGTAACAAAGGTATGCATGCAAGTTAACAGAGAATTAATAATGTTGTTAAAGGACGAGATTCGATCCGTTTCAAATGGGAATTGCTTAACACACTTAAAATGCATTTTGCTTAATCTTCAATTGTTGCTTGAAGGTAAAAATTTCAAGAAATTATTTCTAATCTGAGCAAGAAAGAGATCAGGTATTGGTGGAGTGATTCGGATGTGAGGCGCAGCGGGTGAAGAAATTGAACATTGGAGACATAGGCAGAAACTGGGATAGTTCTCCATACAGTAGAGATTGTTCAGGGGAGATTATTTAAAATTCTGAGTGTTTTGGGTAACTATGAAACCATTACTTCCGCAGGCAGGAGGGACCCTGATCAGTGGACACGTATTTAATGTAATTGGCAAAAGATGCCGAGAGCAGATGAGGAGATTTGTTTATACATAGTGCGCAATTATGATCTGCAATTCATTGCCATGAAAGGCTCATGGAAACAGATTCGATAATGAAAAAGTTAAGTCTTGCACATATAGTGCATCTTTCACGACCCAATGACGTTCAATGGCGCTTTACAGCCAATCAAATACGTTTGAATTCTCGATACCATTGTAATATAGGAAACATGGTCGTAATTTTGTGCACAGCAAGGTTTCACAAATGGCAGATAATCTGTTGAATCATGTTGTTTGAGGGAAGAATATTTCCTAGACACTGTGACGAATTCCCCTGTTCTTCTGCGAAGTAGTGTTGTGAGATATTTTTGTACATCTGATCCTGCAGACTAGCCTCGGTTTCTTCCGAAATACAGCACCTCCGACAGTAAAGCACACACTCATTAATGCATTGAAGTGCACGCACAGATGTTGTGTTCAGGTCTGTTGGGCTAGTCTTTAATCCACTAATTTCTGATTCAGAGGCGAGTGTTATACCATAGAGTCAGTGATGACAGCTTGATAAAAATAGTCATGTTCAAAAGGGAATTGGATATCTATTTGAATCAGAATTGTTTGCTGGGCTGTGGCCAAAGCGCAGGGGAGTTGGACTAATTATATTGCCATTTCAAACACTGGACACAATTGTTTTCATATATATGTGATCAAAACCGGTCATAATTTGCATTCAACTTGTTTCTCCACTGATATCTGAATCTAATATTTATCATAAGCCTCCATTTTCGAACTTCAATATGAATTAAATTAAGGCTTTAATTTTTGCCAACAAGTCTATCATGTGCTACGTTGTAAAACGCCTTTGGAAAGTCCATGCACAATGAATCAACCGCAATACCAACCTCATCAATCAACTACGTTGCTTCACCACAGGACTCGAACAGGTTAGTCAGCTAGGATTTCGCTTTAACAAATCCGTGTTGGGTTTTTTGATCAACGCACTTTATGCAAGAGCTACTAAAGTTTAGGTTTTAATTTGTTTCTGAACGTTTTCACAAGAAATTAAGTTGACACAACTGTAGTTGTCAGGCTTATCTCGTTTCCATTTATCGAAAGAGGTGCAATACTTGCAATCCTCCATTTCTGTATTAGCACTCCTATCATGGAATTATAGAAACTTACAGCACGGACGAAGGCCATTTCTGCCCATGGTGTGCGCTCCGGCCGAGCAAGAGCTATCCAGCCGAATCCCATTTTCCAGCTCTTGGTCCATATCCCTGTAGATTACCACACTTTAATTGCACATCCATGTATTTTTAAAATATGGTGAGGGTTTCCGCCTCCAGCACGCTTTTAGTAAGTGATTTCCAGAACCCCTCCACACTCTGGGTAAAGACATTTCCCCACATATCTCCTCTAACTCTCCCCCCAATTACTTTAAATCTATGCCCAATATTTGTTGACCCCTCTGCCAAGGAAAACAGATAATTCCTACCGAATCTATACATGCTGCTCATAGTTTAATAGACCTCAAATAGGTCTCCCCTCAGCCATATCTTTCTAAATAAGCACAGACCCAGCATCTCCAATATTCCTCATAGCCAAAATTCTCTATCCAGGCAAAATTTTTCGAAATCTGGTCTGCACCCTTTCCAGTGAAATTATATATTTCCTGTAATGTGGTCACCAGAACTGCAGGCTGTACTCCAGCCATGACCTAAACAGTGTTTTATACAGTTGAAGCAAAACGTCCATGCTATTATATTCCATGCCTCGATTAATAAAGGCAAGTATTCCATATTCCTTGTTAACAATCTTATCTACATGGCCCGCTACCTGAAGGGAACTGTGGACCTGCACTAGAATCTCCCTTTTCACATCTACACTTTTCAGTGTCGTGCCATTTAACGTGTATCCCCTTGCGTTGTTAGAATTCCCCAAAGCCATTACCAAAGACTATTGTTCATAAGTTTTCTCGAGTACTTGTTCTGACTGACTTCCCACAGGAATTGTAAAGGCAACTTGAGCAAGCCCTTGACACAGTTCTAGTGGCCCAACTCGTCCATGACAGTCAGTCTCCCTTGTCCGGTGATAACGTCAGTGTGAAGAACATATTAACATAAAAATAAAGGGCTGGAATAGTCTATACAGCCCTTCGTGCCTGCTCCAGCATTCAATAAGAACATTATAAAAAATATTAGTTCATGGTTTCTGGGCGGCCAATTCAATGTCACCATTTATTTCCCATCCCAAATTGCGCTTGAGAAAATGGTTGTGAAATGCCTTCTTGAACTAATGCAGTCCGTGTGATGTAGTGATTCCCACTGTGTATTTAGGGTGGGAGTGCCAGGATTTTGTCCCAGCGGCGATGAAGGAACGGCAATATATTTCAAAGCCAGGATGGTGTGAAAGTTGGAGGGAAGTTGGAGGTGGTGTTGTTCACTTGTGCCTGATACCCTTGTCCTACTGGGTGGCTAAGTTCACGGGTTTGGGTCGTGCTGTCGAAGAAGAATTTCGACTTGTTGCAGTACCTCTTGTAGATGCAACACTCTACACTCACTGCACATCGGTGATGGAAGGTGTCAATGTCCAAGCTGTTAGATGGTTTGCATTGTTCTGGATGGTGCCGAGCCTTTTTAGTGTTGCTGGAGCTGCTCTCCTCCAGGAAAGTGGAGATTATTCAATCAAACTCCTGACTTGGGCCTTGTAGTTGATAGAAAGGATTTGTGCAGTCAGGAGTTGAGATAGGTGCCACAGAATACCCAGTCTCTGAACTTCTCCTCTTGCCAAAATATTTAGGTGGCTGGTCCAGTTATGTTTCTGCGCAATGTTGATCCACAGGATGACGATTGTAGGAAAATTACAATGCTGTTGTATAACAAATAATGGTGATTAGACTCTCGCCTGTTTGAGATACACATTGGTTAGCACTTGCGTGCAGAAAATATCACTTGCCACTGATCAGTCCAAGCCGGAATGTCGTCTCGATCTTGATGCATGCAGGCATGGTATGATCTATTTCTGAGGAGTTGCAAATGGCACTGAATACTGTGCATTCATCTGCGATCATCTCCACTCCTGACCACAGGATGGAGGGCAGATCATTGATGATGCAGCTGAAGATGGTTTGGCCGAGGACACTGCTCTGATAAGCTCCTACAGCTTGGTCATGTGGCTGTGAATATTGACCTGCAACATCCACAGCCGTCTTACATTGTTCTAGGTATGACTCCAGCCTATGGAGATGAGGGGATTGAATTATTGAGGAAAGGTTGTGCAGGTTACGTCTCGACTCATTGGAATTCAGAAGAATGTGAGTTGATCTTATCGACTCGTAAAATATTATGGGGGTGGGTTTGACAAGGTGGATGCAGCGAGAATGTTTCCACTGACAGGGGAGACTACAACTAGGGGCCATAATCTTAGAATAAGGAGCTGCCCATTTGAAACTGAGATGGGTAGGAATTTCTTCTCTCAGTGAGTTTTAAATCTGTGGATTCTGCTGCCTCAGAGCGCTTTGAACGCTGGGGCATTTAATACATTTAAGACAGAGATATATAGTTTCTTAACAGATAAGATATTAAGAGATTATTGGTAGCTGACAGAGAAGTGGACCTGGGCTCATGATCGGATCAGCCATGATCGTATTAAATGGCGGAGCAAGCTCGAGGGGTGGTATGGCCTACTCCTGCTGCTATTTCTTATATTCTTATGTTCTTACCCTGTATCCCATTGAGTTTAGTTTTACTAGGGCGTCTTGTTGCCATACTCGATCGATTGCTGCCTTGACTTGATTGAAATCATCTCTAATTCTTCGAATCCCCAGAGAGTATAGGTCCAATCTGTCCAGTCTCTCCACAGACGACGACCAGCTCATCCCAGCAATCAACCTAGTCACACTTTTTCATCCACCTATGAGGCAATTATACCCTTATTCAGGTTAAGAGGCAAAAACTGTGCATAATTCTCAAGGGCTGTAGATTTGCAGCAAGATTATTTACTCTTACCCGGGGTCATCGAGAGGCCGACAAAAGGCCGCGAGAGGCGTAGGGAGTTGCGTGGATGAGACGTGATTCCGGGGCCAGCGAGAGGCCGACAAAAGGCTCGGAGACGCATTGGGAGGTGCGTGGAGAGACCTGAGTACGGGGTCATCGAGAGGCTGACAAAAGGCCGGAAGAGGTGTGCCGGTGCAGCTGCAGGGAGACGGCAGAAAAGAAGTAAAAAAAAACAGAAGCTGACGTCCCAGCCAAGAGGATAAGTGGTCGGCTGGTGATTGGTAAGTAGTTTTTTCTTTTTTCTCTTCAGTAACAGTGAGTAAACTTTAGCAGTGTTGTTGCCAAGTTAAGTTTATCTAAGGGTTAAGTCATGACACGAGAGCTCGGTCACGTGATATGCTCCTCGTGTACCATGTGGGAACTCAGGGACACTTCCGGTGTCCCTGACGACGACGTGTGTGGGAAGTATATCCACCTCCAGCTCCTGAAGGACCGTGTTGCTGAGTTGGAGCTGAGGGTTGATTTACTCAGGTACAGCAGGCGGTTAAGAAAGCAAATGGCACGTTGGCCTTCATAGCGAGGGGATTTGAGTACAGGGGCAGGGAGGTGTTGCTACAGTTGTACAGGGCCTTGGTGAGGCCACACCTGGAGTATTGTGTCCAATTGTGGTCTGCTAACTTGAGGAAGGACATTCTTGCTATTGTTGGGGAAGTCCAGAACCAGGGTCACAGTCTAAGGATAAGGGGTAAGCCATTTAGGACCAAGATGAGGAGAGACTACGTCACCCAGAGAGTGGTGAGCCTGTGGAATTCTCTGCCACAGAAAGTGGTTGGGGCCGGTTCACTAAATATGTTCAAAAGGGAGTTGGCTGAAGTCGTTACTACTCGGGGGATCAAGGGGTATGGCGAGAAATCAGGAAGGGGGTACTGAAGTTTCATGTTCAGCCATGAACTCATTGAATGGCGGTGCAGGCTAGAAGGGCTGAATGGCCTGCTCCTGCACCTATTTTTCTATGTTTCTTACTCTGGAGCATACACGATGCTGAGAATGACGTGAGTTGCACGTGTAGCGAGTTGGTCTTCCCGCAGGGGAATGGTCCACAGCCAGCTAGGGAATGGAAGACCAGCAGCAAGGGAAGGGCACGGAAGGTAGTGCAGGGGCCCCTGCGGTCATCCCCCTGCAAAATAGATATACCGCTTTGGGTACTGTTGAGGAGGATGACTCATAAGGGGAGGGCAGCAGCAGCCAAGTTCATGGCACCGTGGCTGGCTCTGCTGCAAAGAAGGGTGGGAAAAAGTGTGGGAGAGCTATCGTAATAGGGGACTCTATTGTAAGGGGAATAGGTAGGAGTTTCTGCGGCCGCACCGAGACTCCAGGTTGGTATGTTTCCTCCCTGGTGCAAGGGTCAAGGATGTCTCAGAGCGGCTGCAGAGCATTCTGGAGAGGGACGGTGAACAGCCAGTTGTTGTAGAACATGTAGGTACCAACGATATATTTAAGAAGCGGGAAGAGGTCCTACAAGCTGAATTTAGGGAGCTAGCAGTTAAATTAAAAAGTAGGACCTCCAAGTTAGTAATCTCTGGATTGCTGCCAGTGCCACGTGTTAATCAGAGTAGAGGGAGCAGGATAGTTAGAATAAATACGTGGCTTGAGCAGTGGTGCAAGAGGGAGGGATTAAAATTCCTGGGATATTGGAACCAGTTCTGGGGTAATGAGACCTGTACAAAAGGGACGGTCTGCACTTGGGCAGGACTGGAACTGATGTCCTCGGGGTAACATTTGCTAATGCACTTCGGGAGTGTTTAACCTAATATAGCAGGGGGATGGGAACCTATGCAGCGCGATAGGGCGAAGTAATATGGAGTCAGAAACAGAAGGTAGAAAGGTAAAAAGCAATAGTAGAAGGCCGAGTTAATAAAGGCAAGAAACAAAAAGGGCCACTACATCATAATTCTAAAAGGACATATGGTGTTAAAAAACAAGCCTGAAAGCTATGTGTCTTAATGCAAGGAGTATCTGTAATAAGTTGGATGAATTAACTGTCAAAAAGATGTTAACGGATATGATGTGATTGGGATTACGGAGACGTGGCTCCACGATGATCAGGGCTGAGAACCCAACATCCAGAGCTATTCACCTTTCAGGAAGGATAGAATAAAAAGGAAAGGAGGTGGGGTAGCATTGCTGGTTAAAGAGGAGATTAATACAATAGTTAAGAATGTCATTAGCTTGGATGATGTGGAATCTATATGGGTAGAGCTGCAGAACACCAAAGTGCAAAAAACGTTAGTGGGAGTTTTGTACAGACCTCCAAACAGTAGTGATGATGTTGGGGAGGGCATCAAACAGGAAATTAGGGGTGCATGCAATAAAGGTGCAGCAGTTAGCATGGGTGACTTTAATATGCATAAAGATTGGGCTAACCAAACTGGAAGCAATACGGTGGAGGAGGATTTCCTGAAGTGCACAAGGGATGATTTTCCAGACCAATATGTCGAGGAACCTATCAGGGGGGAGTCCATCTTAGATCGGGTGTTGTGTAATGAGAGAGGATTAATTAGCAATCTCGTTGTGCGAGGCCCCTTGGGGAAGAGTGACCATAATATGGTGGAATTCTACATTAGGATGGAGAATGAAACAGTTAATTCAGAGTTATTGGTCCCGAACTTAAAGAAGGGTAACTTTGAAGGTATGAGGCGTGAATTGGCTAGGATATATTGGCGAATGATACTTGAGGGGTTTACTGTGAATGGGGAATGACAGACATTTAGAGACCGCATGGATGAACTACAACCATTGTACAACTCTGTCTGGCGTAAAAATAAAAAAGGGAAGGTGGCTATCAAGGGAAATCAGGGATAGAAGTAAAGCCAAGGAAGTGGCATACAAATTGGCCTGTAATAGCAGTGAACCTGGGGACTGGGAGAAATTTGGAACACAGCAGAGGAGGACAAAGTGTTTGATTAGGGCAGGGAAAATAGTGTACGAGAGGAAGGTTGCAGGGAACATTAAGACGGACTGCAAAAGTTTCTATAGATATGTAAAGAGAAAAAGGTGAGTCAAGACAAACGTTGGTCCCTGCAGTCAGAATCTGGGGAGGTCATAACGGGGAACAAAGAAATGGCAGACGAATTGAACAAGTACTTTGGTTCGGTATTCACGAAGGAGGACACAAACAATCTTTCGGATATAAAAGGGGTCAAAGGGTCTAGTAAGAAGGAGGAACTGAGGGAAATTTTTATTCGTCGGGAAATTGTGTTGGGGAAATTGATGGGATTGAAGGCCGATAAATTCCCAGGGCCTGATGGACTGCATCCCAGAGTACTTAAGGAGGTAGTCATGAAATAGCGGATGCATTGACAGTCATTTTCCAACATTGCAAAGAATCTGGATTAATTCCTAACGAGTGGAGGGTAGCCAATGTAATCACACATTTTAAAAAAGGAGGGAGAGAGAAAACAGGGAATTATAGACCGGTCAGCCTGACATCAGTAGTGAGTAAAATGATTGAATCAATTATTAAGAATGTCATAGCAGCGCATTTGGAAAGAGATGACAAAATATGTCCAAGTCAGCATGGAGTTTGGAAAGGGAAATCAATGTTGACAAATCTTCTGGAATTTTTGAGGATGTTTCCAGTAGACTGGACAAGGGAGAACCAGTTATTGTGGTATATTTGGACTTTCAGAAGGCTTTCGACAAGGTCCCACACAAGAGATTAATGTGCAAAGTGAAAACGCATGGGATTGGGGGAATTGTGCTTAAATGGATTGAGAACTGGTTGTCAGACAGGAAGCAAAGAGTAGTAGTAAATGAATACTTTTCAGAATGGCAGGCAGTCACTAGTGGGGTACCGCAAGGTCCTGTGCTGGGGCCCCAGCTGTTCACATTGAACATTAATGATTTTGACGAAGGGATTAAATGAAGTATCTCCAAATTTTCGGTTGACAATAACTTGGCTGGCAGTGTAAGCTGTGAGGTGAATGCTAAGAGGCTGCAGAGTGAATTGAATAGTTTTTGTGAGTGGGCAAATGCATGGCAGATGAAGCATAATGTGGATACATGTGAGGTTATCCACTTTGGTGGTAAAAGCAAAGACAGACTATTATCTGAATGGGGACAGATTTGGAAAAGTGGAGGTGCAACGAGACCTCGGTGTCATGGTACATCAGCCATCGAAGGTTGGCATGCAGCTACAGTAGGCTGTTCAGAAAGCAAATGGCATGTTGACCTTCATAGCGAGGGGATTTGAGTACAGGGGCAGGGAGGTGTTGCTACAGTTGTACAGGGCCTTGGTGAGGCCACACCTGAATTATTGTGTGCAGTTTTGTTCTCCTAACTTGAGGAAGGACATTCTTGCTATGGACGGATTGCAGCGAAGGTTCACCAGACTGATTCGCGGGATGGCAGGACTGACATATCAAGAAAGACTGGATCAACTGTGCTTGTATTCACTGGAGTTCAGAAGAATGAGAGAGGATCTCATAGAAACATTTAAAATTCTGACGTGTTTAGACAGGTTAGATGAAGGAAGAATGTTCCCAATGTTGTGGGAATTCGAGAACCAGGGGTCACAGTCTAAGGATAAGGGGTAAGCCATTTAGGACCGCGATGAGCAGAAACATCTTTAGCCAGAGAGCGATGAATCTGTGGAATTCTCTACAACAGAAAGTTGTTGAGGCCAATTCACTACATATATTCAAAAAGGAGTTAGATGTAGTCCTTACTACTAGGGGGATCAAGGGGTATGGCGAGAAAGCAGGAATGGGGTACTGAAGTTGCATGTCCAGCCATGAACCTATTGAATGGCGGTACAGGCTCGAAGGGAAGAATGGCCGACTCCTGCACCTATTTTCTATGTTTCGATGTTTCTATGTTTCTTCACCAACTTTCTTGCAAAATTTCATTTTCTTTCCTAATTGCTTATTCTAACTGCATGCCAGCTTGCTCTGTTACATGTCTAGGACACATGTTTCTCTTTGAACACCTACATTTAATAATTTCTAATTGTTTACAAAATTATCAGTTTTTCTATTCTTCCTAACAAAGAGAATAACGTCACAGTTCCCCACATCGTTCTCCACCTGCCATCGTATTGCCCACTTGCTTAATCCCTTCATCCCATCTCTATTTTAGCGTCAGCCAATTTGGATACACTACACTCGGTCACATCATCTAATCATTATTAATCATTGTTAATCATTAGTAATATATGAGGTGTAACACTAGCCCATGTGGCATCCCACTAGTTACAGCTTACCAAACTGAAAAAGACCAGTTTGCCCCAAATCTGTTTTCTCTTCTTTAACCAATCCACTATCTCTGCCAATACATTACCCACGAAGTCATGAGCACCAGTGTTGCACAACATCATTTTTGTGGAACATCAACGTATGCATTTTGAAGTAAACATATATTATGTTCACTGATTCCACTTTATCTAGCCTGCCAGATACTTCCTCATAAAACTATTCCATTTGTTAAACATGATATCCCTTCCATAAAGCAATGCAGATTCTGCCTAATAATATTTTCATTTTCTTAATAGCTTTTTACCACTTCCTTTATAATGGATTGAAGCATTTCGCAATAACTTCAATCAGGCGAACTGGCCTGCAATAGCTGTTTCCCCTCTCCATCCCTGATTGGATAGTGGGGTATAATTGTTGCTTTCCAATCCGTTGGGACCATTCTCGAATACAGGGAATTTCGGTTGATTTCACCCAAATCCACAACCTGCTCCTAAATTATGTTAGGATGTAGGCAATCATGTCCAGGTGACTTGTCGGCTTTAGTCTGAATAGTTTTTCAAATGCGTTTTCCTCTGCTGATCAAAAGTACTTAAGTTCATCACGCTTATTAGTCCCTTAGTTATCCACTGTTTTTCACCCCCTGTGTGTTCTATACAGTGAAGTATGATTCAAAGAATGTTGTTTAAAATCTCTGCAATTTCCTTATTCCATGTCACTATTTATGCTGTCTACGCCAACAATTCTACTTTGTGGATTCCGCCAATATTACAGTAATTCTTACAATCGTTTTTTTTATGTTTCTTGCTATTTGACTCTTATATTCCCACCTGGTCCAACAACACAGCGCTGACCCCGATCATAAAAATCAACGGCCCGGCCTTCGACAACATGTAACATTGTCCATACCTCAGGAGCCTGCTATTGGTCAGGGCAGATATCGATGACGAGGTCCAACGCCGCCTCTCGTGTGTCAGTGCAGCCTTTGCGTGCCTGAGGAAGCGAGTGTTTGAAGACCATGACCTCAAACATTGCACCAAGCTAGTAGTGATACCCTCTCTGCTATATAGCTCAGAGACGTGGACCAAATAAAAACATCTAAAAACGCTGGAAAATTATGACCAACACTGCAAAGATCCTGCAAATCTACTGGGAGGATAGACGCACCAACGACCCTAGCCCAAGGCCGCCCGAAATGGAGGAAGAGCATCGGAGTGCGAGCTGAGCACCTCAAAACATTTTGTCGAACGCATGCAGAAATCAGGCACAGACATTGGAAGGAGCGTGCTGCAAAGCAGGCTCCCCACTCATTGTTTCCTTGAACCACTTCGTGTCCCAACTGTGAAAGAGACTGTAATTGTCGTATCGGACTATACA